>NW_022630169.1:253507-475493 GCF_010909765.2 Amblyraja radiata
TGGTTGAAATCCTCCTCCCTAGTACATATACGGTGGAAGCGGGCCAGTTGGGACTTAACGATACCCCTGAAGGTGTGTTTTGGGTGGTGGCTCGTGGTGTGTAGGAGGGTGTGTGTGTCAGTGGGTTTGAAGAATACGTTGGTAGCTAGATTGTGGTCTTGGGTATCTGATGGTAGTTTAAAGACAGTGGTGTCGAGGAAGTCCACCCTCTGCTGGCTGGTCAAGGCTTTTACCTTGATGGATGGGTGATGGGCATTGAGTATGTCAATAAACTCCTGTAGTTCCCCCTCTGAGTGTGTCCACACTCCCCAAATGTCATCTAGGAATCTGTAGTAGCACATTGGACGCTTCGGACATTTTTGGAAAACCGTCACCTCTCATTCTGCCATGTATATGTTGGCATTAGCTGGGGCAAACTTCTTCCCCATTGCTGCACCTTTGACTTGTAAATAGAACTCCCCGTTAAATTCAAAGTCAGTCTTAGTCAAACCCAGATCCAGTGGTTTAATTAGGGCCTCGTCTGGTCTCTCTGGGTCAGGATTTCTCTGTAGGATGTTTTTAACTGCCTGTATCCACCTGTCTGCCTCTATGTGTGTGTACAGGCTTTCCACATCCATGGTGAAGAGTATTGCGTTGGGTGGTATGTTGAGGGAGTTAACTATTCGGGTGAAGTGGTAGGTGTCTCTGATGTAGCTGGGATGTTGTTGTCCCAGCGGGTTAAGGTAGTGGTCAATGTATTCTGCTACCCCATAGGATTCGCTACTGCAATCTGATACTATGGGCCTACCTGGTGGTATTTCTCCAGGCACTTTCCACGTGTCTGTGTTTTTGCGTATCTTTGGGAGCATGTAGAATTTCCTCGCCCTGGGTTGTGCTCCTGTCAAGTATTCTACTTGTTTGTCTAGGATGTATCCTGATCTCTTAAGCTCCTCCAAAATGTCCCCTATTTCCTTTTGAGTTTCTTTATATATGGGCTCGTCTAACTTAGTGTAGTGTTCTATCTTGTTCAGTTGTCTATGTGCCTCGAAGAGGTACTGTTGTCTGTCCATGATGACTATACTGCTCCCCTTGTCTGCCGGTTTGATCACTCTCTCGTTGTTCTCCTTCAGCTCTGTCAAGGCCTGCCTCTCTTTTCTGGTGATGTTAGACTTATCTTTCGTTGTAGGCATATCCTCAATGGCTGATGCTGTCTCTGTTATAAATTCTGTTATCTCCCTCGGGACATCCTCGTCGTCTGGGGACCATCCTGTGAGTGGCCTGAAGGGTATGGTTTCGGCAGGATCTGCGTCACTGAAGTAGTGTATTAACTTAATGGATCGATAGAATCTGTGTAGGTCACCCTGCACTTGTTCCTTGTGGGTTTTGCGAGTAGGGACGAAGGTGAGGCCTCTGTTCAGTACCCTCTCTTGGGTTTCGGTAAGGGAAAATGTCCGAGTAAGGTTGACAATTGTTTTCCCTAGTCGTGGGCCCTGCCTCTCTTGGCATGATGTCCCTAACAGTTTAAATGCTTCATCCACTCTCTGATCATGGTTCGGGGTGTGGGTTCTGTCCAGTGGACGTGGTCTGGGACTACTTTAAACTGGCTGGTGGGAATGGTGGGAATGTGTTTCTTGGTGTGTATGTAGTCATTAACTTGTCTGAGTGTGTCCTGCTCTGATGCTGGGAGCGACAGGCTGAAGTTGATCATAGGGATCCATATGCTGGCATTAGGGAATTTACGACTGGCCATCCTGATTAGTGTTTGGAGTTGTTTGATGGCAGTCTGTGGTCTTTGTTCCTTATTATTAATGCCAAATGAGAGAATGACTTTTTGAGTTTCTGGACATTGGCTCAATTTGTCCAGAATGGAGTTCCATGAATGAAATTAGCTCCTGGATAGCTGTCCAATTGTATGTTATTGTTGGAGAATTTGTGGATCTTGGCAATGTTGGAATCTCCAATTATTAAAATAGGTTTACTGGGTTGTAGTTTCCAGGTTACATTTTCGTAACTTGTGTTTGGGTGTCGGGTAACTTCAGCCAGCCGCTTCTCTTGACCCTTCCTTGTGTGCTGCTGAAATTCATCATGTGAGTTACTATCTGTGTCTAAAGTCTAAAGTCCTCTGGTGCTGCGCAAAGATTGTAGAGGAGCTGCTGCGCTGTTCAGGCCCAGTCTCTGAGGTCAGGTTCAAAACTCGATGTCTAAGGTCCTCCATTCTGATTTTAAATGTATCTCCCAAATTTCTCTTATTCCAGATTAGGGCCTTGGTGACAGCCTCCTGCGCACGATCAGTGGGCTGACCCTGGCGGTATTCCTCATCCAAATATTCCAGACTGTTTTGGTAATGTTCAATCAAAATTTGTCTTGTTTGTTTTGCCCAGGTTTCAGCATTAGAAGCCAATTTCTTTAATGTTTCCTGGGTGGGATTTGCTGGTTTCACAAAGTGTGTTAATATCTTTGCTTGCCTAGTGAGACCCCTGGGGGTGTATTCCGTCCTTTTAGAACTCCTAGATGGTGTAGAGCCTGGGCCATTTTATAAATAACTCTCACCGCAACTGCAAAGGAATCCCTCGATCTCGGTTGATTCCTGTGCTGGTTGCAATTCCCCCCCATTACTGTTGTTAAGCAATCTCCCTTCCTCCTCTCCCCAACTCAATTCTGGGTTAGTAGATTACGCTGCAATGCTAACACAGTCAAATCTAAGCATCAATTATCTCTAGTGTCGTAGGGTTAACACCAAGGTGCTCACCAAATCTTTGGTTCTTTCCAGCTCGCGGAGAATATACGGATATGAGACTAGAGAAACCAGGAATAAAATGTCCTTATATGCAGATGATGTACTAATATATATTACAAAGTTAGAAACTAGTATTCCAAATCTATTAAATTTAATAACTCAATTTGGTCAGTTCTCAGGATATAGAATTAATTGGAATAAAAGTGAAATCATGCCAATAACAAAACTCAACCTACATACATTACAACAATCCCCTTTTAAAATAGTTAAAGATAAATTTAAATACTTAGGAATCTATGTAACTAAGACATATACCTCTTTATTTAAACTAAAATTTCCACCATTACTGAATAAACTACACAAGAATATGCAATACTGGAAAACACTTCCCATTTCAATGCTTGGTAGAATTAATGCTATAAAAATGATCTTCTTACCGCAACTACTGTACCTATTTCAAATAATCCCGATATATATCCCAAAAACTTTTTTCAAAAAAGTCGACTCCATTGTTACAAGTTTTATCTGGGATTATAAGAATCATAGAACAAGTAAAAAACATTTACGTAAGTCAAAGATAAATGGAGGTTTGGCTTTTCCAAATTTCTTGTTTTATTTTTGGGCAGTCCATATTAAAAACATGAATTTCTGGCTGGAAGAAATGGATCAACAACCAGATTGGTTAAGGATGGAAAAGGAAGACTGTTTACCTTTTGAAATTGGACCGATCATAATTGCTACCACAAAGCTGCACAAAAAAACCTATAAGGAAAACCCCATAATACATAGTGGAATACGAATTTGGAAACAATTTAAAAAAGTTTTAAAATTGAATAATATACCACTATGCCTTCCCATTGTAAATAATCCCTTATTCAAACCATCCTTTTTGGATAAGGGTTTCACACAATGGAAAAATTCTGGAATTAAAAAGATTGGACATCTTTATGGGAAAGGCACTTTTCTTTCATTTCAGGTGTTACAACAGAATCATGGACTGCAATCAAATAATTTCTTCAGATATCTACAAATTAGATATTATGTTAAATCTAACACACAAGTCTACAGGACTAGGGAACCAGAAATCCTTGATGAATGTTTGAACAAGCATCCTAACACTGAAAAATTAATAGCTTATATTTATAACACCCTCCTAAACAACGAGGTACCACCGACGAAACCATATAGACACACATGGGAAAATGAATTAGGTCATCCTATAACGAAAGATATTTGGGACGAAAGTTTACAACATATACATCAATGTTCGTTAAATGCCAGACATGCTTTAATACAATTTAAAGTCTTACATAGATTACACTACTATAAAATAAAACTAAATAGAATCTTCCCACAAATCTCTCCTATTTGTGATAAATGTCTACATCTAGATGCTAATTTAACACATACGTTTGCAAATTCTATAAACATTAAACATTTCTGGACAGATATTTTTGAAATAATTTCAGAAGTTATTAATACAAAACTGGATCCAAACTCAAAATTAATAATACTTGGAATGTCAGAGCAAAGTTTAACACTCACAACATACCAAAGAAATGTCCTCGACTACAGTATAATAACCGGAAAAAAATTAATATTAAAATTTTGGAAAGGCCCTACGACCCCCACAATTCAAATGTGGATTGTGGAAATGTCGGAGACCTTATATCTAGAAAGAATTAGACTTGTCTTAATGGACAAACAAGAACGTTTTGATAAAATATGGGCTCCATTCATTAATTATCTGACGGGATAAATTGGCCCAACAGAAACTTGAACTCAGGATTAGATGAAAAGTCATACTTTATAATCTACGAACCTATCTCCAATGACGTATTATGTAATCCATTCCACCTTCTTTGTTTTTTTTGATATTTGTAACTCTTTTTTCTCTCTTTCTCTGATTTTCTATATAAAAAAAAATCATTAGAAAAAGAAGTAATCGACAATTGAAAATTTTAATAATGTATGACTGATGTATATGAAAAGTTTTTTTACTATAATATGTAACTATACTTTATAATATGTCTACTAATAAAAATATTTTAAATAGATGTCTTTTGTTGGGTTTCCAGGGGTTCATATGTGTTCAGAGGGGTTTAGAGGGGTTTAAAGGGGCTAAGATAGGCTTAGAGGGGTTCAGAGGGATCCAGAGAAGTTTGGAGGTGTTTGGAGGGGTTTGGCGGGGTTTGGACGGGGTTAGAAGGATTTAGAAGGGGTTTCGAGGGGTTTAGAGGAGTGTCGATGAGTTTGTGGGTGTGGAGAGGGGTCTGGAAGGGTTTCGAGGGGTTTCGAGGTGTTTAGATAGTTTTTGACGGGGTTAAATGGGTTCAGAGGGGTTCCGAGTGGTTTAGGAGCGGTTTAGGAGGGTTTATGGCGGTTTAGAGGGGTTGGGATGGTTTCAGAGGGCTATAGACGGGTTTAGAGGGGGTTTGAATGGTTCAGAGGGGTTCAGATGGGTTTGGAGGTGTTAAGAGCGTTGTGGAGATGTTTAGATCTGTTTAGAGGGGTTAAGAGTGGTTTAGACGAGTTCAGATGTGTTTAGATTTGTTTAGAGGGGTTTAGAGGGGTTTAATGTGTTTAGAGAGGGTTAGAGATTAGAGGGTTTCAGGTTGGCTAAGTGGGGTTTAAATGGGTGTAGATGCGTTTAGAGTGGTCTAGGGGAGTTTAGAGCGGTTTAGAGGTGGTCAGATGTGCTCAAAGGGGTTCGGAGGGTTTTAGAGGGGTTTGCAGGGTTTTCAGATTCAGATTCAGATTAAATCTTTATTGTCATTGTGCTGTGCACAGTACAGGGACACAGAAATACAGTTAGCATCTCACCCATAAGAGCGAACATAGAATCATGAACAATAAATATATACACGTACATACAATAGTAGTGGTGCAATTTTTCTGAGGGAAGAAATATCCGGCGGTGGTGGGGGGGGGGGTGACTGGCAATCACCAAGGTGCAGAGTTCAGTAATGTAATAGCCGCAGGGAAGAAGCTGTTCCTGAACTTGCTGGTCCTGCAACGGAAAGACATGTAGCGCCTCCCGGAAGGGAGGAGGGTAAACAGTCCGTGGCTGGGGTGAGAGCAGTCGTTGACGATGCTGCGCGCCCTTCGCAGACATCGCTTTATTTGGACAGTCTCATTGGAAGGGAGTGAGGAACCGGTGATACGTTGGGCAGTTTTCACCACCTTCTGCAGTGCTTTCCGGTGGGAGACAAAAAGCAGTTACCATACCATACTGTGATACAGTTGGTAAGAATGCTCTCGATGGTGCAGCGGTAGCAGTTCACCAGAATCTGAGGAGACCAATGGTTCAGAGGTGTGATAGAGGTTTAGCTGTTTGGAGTGGTTTAGAGGGGTTCATAGGCGTTTAGAGGGGTTTACAGAGGGTTAGAGAGGGTTGGAGGAGTTTAGAGGTATTTAGACAGGTTTCGAGGGATGTACAGGGGTTCAGAGGTGTCCAGATGGTTTAGAGGGGCTTAGAGGGGTTCACGGCGATTTAGAGGGGTTGAGAGGGATTTAACGGCGTTTAGATGGGGTTTAGAGGGATGTATATGGGCTTAGACGGGTTTAGAGGCGTATAGAGATGTCTATATGGGTACAGACGTGTTCAGAGGAGTGTCGGCCGGTTTGGTGTTATTTGGAGGGATTTAGAGGGGTTATAAGTGGTTCATAGGTGTTCAGAGAGTTTCAGGGGGATTTAGAGGTGTTCAGAGCGCTTTGGAGATGTTTAGAGGGGGTTTAGAGTGGTTTCGAGGAGTTAAGATGTGTTTAGATTGGTTTAGAGTAGTTAAGAGGGGTTTAATGGGTTTAGAGGGTATTAGATGGATTTAATTGGTTTAGAGGGGATTAGAGGCGTTTCGATGCATTATGGTGGGCTAAGAGGGGTTTACATGTGGTTAGATGCGTTTAGAGTGGTCCAGAGGAGTTTCGAGCGGTTTAGAGAGGTTCAGATGTGTTCAGAGGGGTTCGGAGGTGTTTAGAGGGGTTTAGACGTGTTTATAGAGGTTTAGCAATTTGGAGGGGTTTAAAGGGGTTCAAATGCGTTTAGAGGCGTTCAGAGAGGGTTAGAGGGCGTTGGACGGGTTTAGAGGTCTTTAGACAGGTTTCGAGCGATTTAGAGGTGTTCAGAGGTGTTCAGCCGGTTTAGAGGGGGTGTATAGGGGTTGAGAGCGTTTTGGAGATGTTTAGAGTGGTTTAGAGTGCGTTAGGGGAGTTAGGAAAATTGTTCCCGATGTTGGGAACGTCCATAACAAGGAGTCACAGTTTAAAGATAAGGGGGGGGGGCATCTTTTTAGGACCGAGAAAACATTTTTCACACAGAGTGTGGTGAATCTGTGGAATTCTTTGCCACAGAAGGTAGTTGAGGCCACAGTTCATTGGCTATATTTAAGAGGGTTAGATTTGGCCATTGTGGCTAAAGGGATCAGGAGGTATGGAGAGAAGGCAGGTACAGGATACTGAGTTGGATGATCAGCCATGATCATATTAAATGGCGGTGCAGGCTCGAAGTGCCGAATGGCATACACCTGCACCTATTTTCTATGTTTCTATAGTTCTATAAGTGTTCGGAGTGGTTTCGAGGGGTTTCGATGGATTTATCGGAGTTTAGAGGGGGGGTTAGAGGGATTTACAGGGGCGTAGAGAGATTTAGACGGGTTTAGAGAGGTTTAAATGGGTACAGACGTGTTCAGAGGGTTTTCGAAGGATTTAGAGGGAGCTAGAGGGGTTTAGAAGGGTTCAGATGGGTTCAGAGGGGTTTAGAGTGATTAAGATAGGTATTGAGGGGTTTGGAATGGTTCAGAGGGATTCATAGGGGTTTACAGAGGTTGAGAGCCGTTTAGAGTTGTTTAGAGAGGTTTAAATGGGTCAAGAGGGGGTTTACAGTGGTTCAGAGGGTTTAGAGGTGTTTAGAGTGGTTTGAAAGGGTTTAGAAGGGTTCAGTGGTGTTCAGAGCGTGTTATAGGTGTTTGGAGGGGTATAGAGTGGTTTAGAGGTCTTTGCAGGGGTTCAGAGGAGCGCATATGTTTTGAGATGGACTTAGAGGGGTTTAGAGGTGTTCAGAAGGGGATTAGAGTGGTTTGGACTGGTTTGGAGGGGTTCAGAGGGGTTCAGAAGTGTTTAGAGGCGTTTAGAATGGATTAGAGGGGTTCAGAGGCCTTCGGAGGTGTTTAGTGTGGTTTAGAAGGGTTTAGAGGGTTTCAGAGCCGTTCAGAGGCAGACAGAGGGATTTCGAATTGTTTAGAGGTGTTCCGAGGGGTTCCTATGGGTTAGGAGGGATTTAGTGGGGTTTTGACGGGTCTAGATGGGTTTAGACATTCAGAAGGGTTCAGTTGGGTTCAGAGGAGTTTACAGGTGTTTAGAGAGGTTTAAAGGGGTTTAGAGGCCTTTAGAGGGGATTAGAGGGCTTTACAGGGGGTTTGGAGGGGTTTGGTGGGTTGAAGTTGTTTAGAGGTGTTCATAGGGGTACATAGAGGTTTACGTGGGTTTACAGGGTTTCAGAGGAGTTTAGATGCGTTTAGAGGAGATTAAAGCGGGGTTTAGAGGGTTTTAGATGGTTGCGGAGGAGCTTAGAGAGTGTTTGAGGGCTTTCGATGTGCTTCGAGGTGTTGGAGGGGTTTCGAGTTGTTTCGAGTGGTTTCTAAATGTTTCGAGGGCTTTCGAGGGACTCGAGTGGATTCGAGGGCTTGAGAGTGGTTTAGAAGGCTTCAGAGGGGTTCAGAGAGGTTTGGAGGGGTTTAGAGGGGTTTAGTGGGGCCCAGAAGGGGTTGGAATGGTTTAGAGGGCTTCTGAGTGGATTAGAGAGGTTCAGATGTGTTCTAAGGGGTTTATAGGGGGTTTAGAGTGGCGTATATGTGTTTAGGCCGGTTTGGATGTGTTCTGAGGGGTTTGGAGGGATTTGGGACATGAGTCGTTCCGAGGGGTTAAGAGGGGTTCAGAGGGGATCTGAGAGGTCGGATGGGCTTTAGAGGGGTTCGTAGCGGTTTGGAGGGCTTTGGAGGGATTCTGAGGGATTTAGAGCGGTTCAATTATGTTCGGAGGGGTTTAGAGGGGTTTGGAAAGGCACAGATGGGTTTAGAGAGGTTAGAGGGGTTTACAGGTTTGAGGTAATCAGAGAGGTTTATAGGGATTTATAGGGGTTTCGAGGTGATTATAGAGGTTTAGAAAGGTTCAGAGGTGTTCAGATGTGTTTGGAGAGGTTTAGAGAGGCTCAGAGGAGTTCATACGGTTTGGAGGGGTTTAGAGGGGGTTCAGAGTGGGTTAGAGGGACATAGAGAAGCTTAGAGGGGTTTAGAGGAAATTTGAGAGGCTTAAGAGGGGCGTGGAGGTGTTCAGAGGGGTCCAAATGGGTTTAGATTGGTTTAGAGGTGTTTGGAGGAGTCTCGAAGAGTTTGGAGGTGTTTCAAGCACGTTTCGTGGTGTAGAGGCGTTTACAGTGGTTTAGAGGTGTTTAGAGGGGTTTGGCGGGGTTAAGAAAGGTTTTAGATGGGTTCATAATGGTATATAGAGGTTAAGTTGTTTGGAAGGGTTTAGAGTGTTTTAGAGGGGTTATGAGGCGTTTAAAGGGGTTTAGAGGGATATAGATGGGCTGAGAGGATTTTAGAGGTGTTTAGGGAGGTTTTTATGGGTACAGATGGGTTCAGAGGGTTTTGGAGCAGTGATTTTTGGTGTGATTTAGAGGGATTTCGAGGGGTTCAGATGTATTCAGAGGGGTTCAGAGGAGTTTAGAGAGGTTGAGAGTGGTTTATAGATGTTTAGAGGTGTTTAGGGGGGTTTAGACTGGTTTAGAGGGGTTAATATGTGTTGAGATTGTTTTAGAGGTGGTTAAATGGGGTGAAGGGGGTTTAGAGGGGTTTAAAGGGGAAAGAGGGGTTTAGACCGGTTTGGAGGGCTTTAAAGGGCTTTTGAGGGGTTTAGAGGGGCTCATAGCAGTTCAGAGGGAATTAGAGAGATTTAGAGTGGGTTTAGAGCGGTTCAGAAGGTTTCAGAGGTATTCTGATGGGATTAGAGGTGTTCAGACGTTTGGAGGGGTTCAGAGGCGTCCAGAGGGGTTCAGATGGGTTGTGAGTGATTTAGAGGGGGTTAGAGATGTTTAGAGCGGATCAGAGGGGTTTAAGCGGAGGTTAGAGTGGTTTCAAGAGGTTTAGAGGAGTTCGGAGTTTTTAGAGAGGTTTAGACGGGTTTCGGGGTTAGACGGTTTCAGTGCCGTTCAGAGGGATACAGAGGGGTTTCGAGGTGTTTAGAGGCGTTCCGAGTAGTTCCAATGGGGTTTGGAGGGTTTTAGAGGTGTTTACAGTAGTTTAGGTTCAGAAGGGGTCAGATGGGTTTACAGGGGTCTAGAGGTGTTTAGATGGATTTATAGGCGTTTACAGGGGATTAAAGGGCTTTACATGGGTTTAGAGAGGGCAGAGGGGTTTAGAGGGGGTTTTGAGGGTTGCAGATGTGTTCAGATGTGTTTAGAGGGGTTTAGAGGGTTTTCGAGAGGGTTCGATGGGTTTAAAGGGGGTTCAGATGTGTTCAGAGGAGTTTGGAAAGGTTGAGAGCTGTTTGAGATGTTGAGAGGTGTTTAGGGGGTTTAGAGTGGTTTAGAGGAGTTAATATGTGTTGAGTTTGGTTTAGACCGGGTTAAAGGGGTTTGACGGGGTTTAGAGGGTTGTAGAGGGCTTTAGAGTGCTTTAGAGCGGTTTAGAGGGGTTTAGAGGGGATTAGAGCGGTTTAGAGCGGTTTAGAAGGTTTCACAGGTGTTCTGATGGGTTTAGAGTTATTTAGTGGTTTCGAGGGGTTTAGATAGTGTAGGTGGTTATGCATGCAACCAAATATGTAGCTGCCTCATTACCATTTGACACTCCCACCTTAGGTAGTATAACTGTATTATCTGCATGCACCCCCCGCTCTTGGTTCCAGTACGTGTGTAGACCAGTTGTGGTCAGTGCTGGGACGTGTGGATGTAGTGTCTTAATAAAGACTTAGTGAAGGATTAAAGACCACGTCTAAAAACATCTACATGGTGTCAGAAGCGTTTAATCTGCGCCTCTCGTATATCGGGTTTTATTTTGCTTTTTGAGTGTGTGTGTAGTGATGGCTTCGTCTTGTTGCAAGCCTTCCCCGTTAGACTTTGATGTCGACATCGCGGAGCGATGGGACACGTTCGTCATGGACTACAACCATTATGTGAATATTGCGCACCGTAATAACCCTGCTGCTGTCAAAGCATCGCTGCTATTGAACCTTGCTGGGCCTGATGCCATGAGGCGGGCTAAGTCGTTTGTGTACAGTCCAGCGGTCCTGGGCGAAGATGACCAGATTGCTGAGCCAGCCGAGTCTCCTGACGACCCGGTGTGTCTGTTGAGGAAGTTCACTGAAATTTGTGACCTTCCCTCGAACCGCATTTTGGAGCGGGCTCGGGTTTTTTCTCGCAAGCAACAGCCTGAGGAACCTGTGGAATGTTTCATTGCCGACCTCCGCTATCTAGCTCAGCGCTGTCGTTTTGGTGAGTTATGTGACCAGCTCACGCGGGACATGTTAGTTACTGGCATGTTAGACCAGAAGTTGCGGGCTGATTTATTACGGATGCCTGACCTCATGTTGAACGAAGCTGTGCATGCTTGTCGCATTGCTGAGGTTGTTACTCCGCTTTGTGGGGAGAGAGGATCTGGGAACCGTGCCGTTAGCGTGGCTGCTCTGTCTGTGCCGCGGCGGCCACCGAACAGTTTTAAACCACAGCCTCGCCCAGCTCCTGCCCCTCGCCCTCAGAGTGCCAGGAAGTGCCCCAATTGTGGGTATGGACATTTGCCACAGTCTCTGTGCCCTGCTTATGGAAAAGCCTGCAACTATTGCAGAAAACAGAACCACTTTGCAGCGGTCAGTCGTTCCCGTGGGAACGTTGCTCAGCCTCCTCGCCAGGTGTTCAACAATCTCCAGAGGATTGAAAGTGTCCTTGATTCTCAGTACATCGAGGAGTCAGCCCCCGAGTCAGACTCCAGCATCTCTATGGGGGATGCCAGTGTTTACGCTCTGCTGCACAACCAGACTCGACTCCCCGACCCATCGGTGCTTGTTACTGTTAATGACAAGACCTTCACTGCGAAGTTGGACATTGGTGCCAAGGTCAGCGTAATATCAACATCACTCTTCCACCAGATAAGGTCTAATGAAAGTTTGACTGCAGACCATTCTGAGCTCCGAGCGTACGGAGGGGAGGAGCTGACACCTGTGGGGAGGGTAACATTCCACTGCAAGCTACAGAAAACATCTCGTGACCTGTCTTTTTTTGTGTTGGATTGTGATTGTGTGCCTCTGCTGAGCAATCAAGCATGCCAGGATCTGGGTCTGGTTGCTTTCGACAGTACAGTCCATGAGGTGAGGGTGGTGCTGGACCCTGTCTCTGAATACCCTGACCTCTTCGATGATCAGCTCGGTAAGCTGCCGCTTGTATATAAAATTACTACTGACTCCTCCATAACTCATGTGTGCCGTCCACCTCATAGTTAAAGCAATGCTGGACAACATGGTAAACTTGGTGGTGCTAGAAGCCATCAGTAAGCCCACGAGCTGGGTGTCTACGATGGTTGCCACTATAAAAAAAGGGAAGAATGAGATACGGGTCTGCATCAACCCGAAGGACTTGAACACTGCCATTAAGCGGCCCCACTACCCTATGCGGACTGTCGAGGATGTTGCCGCCCAGGTTGGTCAAGCCACCGTATTCTCAGTTCTCGATGCTAGGAGTTCCTTTTGGCAGGTTCCACTGCACAGGGAGTCAACTGACTTGACAGCTTTTGCAACGCCATTTGGGAGGTACAAGTTTTTAAGAATGCCTTTTGGGATAAGCTCGGCGAGCGAAGTCTTCCAGCGCTCCATGGAGCAATTGGTTGCCGGGCTGCCATGTTCCATCATTGTCGATGATATCCTCGTTTATGGTCGGGATGTCACGGAACACGACCGAAATCTCCGACGGGTCCTCGACCGGGCTCGCCAGATAAACCTCAAGCTGAACCCGCCCAAGTGTAGGTTCCGGTTGTCTGAAGTGTCGTATGTCGGCCACATCTTTACCTCTCGTGGCCTGAAGCCTGACCCAACAACAACTGCTGCCATCTCCGAGTTCCCTGCACCTGCTGATGTCGCTGGCCTGCAGCGGTTTCTCGGTATGGTAAATTATCTGGGTAAATTTGTTCCGTGTCTAAGTGAGCTCAGTGCGCCGCTGCGCCTCCTGACAAAGGAAGATGTTGCCTGGTCGTGGAGTCCGCAACACCAACAGTCGTTTGACACTTTGAAAAAAATGCTGGTCAGCACTCCGGTTCTCCGGTTTTTCGATCTCCGACTACCAATTGTAGTGACCTGCGATGCCTCCCGTTTTGGTCTCGGTGCAGCCTGCATGCAACAATATGATGGAGATTCTCTGCAGCCTGTCTCGTTTGCCTCTCGTACCATGACGGACACTGAGCAAAGGTATGCCCAAATTGAGAAGGAGCTCCTTGCTGTGGTGTTTGCGTGCTCTAAGTTCCGGGACTTTCTCTTTGGCGTTCGGTTAACGGTGGAAACAGACCACCAGCCGCTGGTTACGATATTAAACAAACCCATTCATGCTGCCCCGGCCCGTCTGCAGCGGATGATGCTACAGCTACAGCGGTTCGATTTCAACATTGTGTATAGGAGGGGTACCGAGATGCATGTTGCCGATGCTCTGTCGAGGGCACCTCGGTCCTCCTGTGCCCAGCATCCATACGAGCAGGAGGACCTGCACGTGCTGAATGTGAATTTTGTTCCTTCAGAGCAGCTGCGGTGCCTGCTCGAGCACACTGCTGCCGACCCTGACTTGCAACAGCTGTCTGCTGTCATTCTGCGCGGGTGGCCCCGCAAGCCTGCCTCTCTGCCTGCTGGCGTGCAGCCCTTCTTCCTGGTTCGGGATGAGCTTGTGGTTCGGGAGGGTATCGTCGTGAAAGGTCACAAGGTGGTGATCCCTGCCTCACTCTATGATGCTTACTACTCTGCTGCTCATTTGGGGCATCCGGGCGCTGACGCTACCATTCCTCATGCTCAAGGGCAGTACTATTGGCCTGCCATGGCCAAGTATATCAAGGCTCGAGTGGCGGCGTGCTCCGAGTGCAACTCCATGGCCCCTCACCAGCAGCGGCAGCCCCTGTTGCAGCAGCCGGCCCCCGACATGCCCTGGTCTTCACTGGCTGCAGATATTTTTGAGTGGCGTGGGAAGCACTACCTGGTGTTGGTGGACTCGTATTCATCCTGGTTTGAAATGGACCTTTTTCCCACCATCACATCGGAGATGGTCATCGGCAAGCTGCGACGTCATTTTGCTGTCTTTGGTTCCCCGGTCAAGCTCCAGACTGACAACGGCCGTCAATTTACTCGCGCCGAATTTGCTGCCTTCGCTACGAAATGGAACTTTACTCACTTTACTAGCAGCCCTGAATTCCCTCAGAGTAACGGACTGGCTGAACGTGCTGTGCGCAGCGCGAAGACGTTGCTATAGCAGTCTCGCTTGTCAAACTGCGATTTTTATCAGGGACTGCTAAATTTGCGAAATGTGTCTAGAGACGGTGTTTTGGGTTCACCTGCTCAGCGGCTCATGTCCCGTGTCTTCCGGCCGCCAATGCCGATCGCTCAGCAGTCGCTTGTGCCGGTGGTACGCCAACCTGATACGGTCCACCGCCGTATTTCCCAACGCCACGAAATCCAGCGCCGGTCCCACGACAAGTCTTGCCGCCCCCTTCCCCCCCCCTCACGACGGGTCAGGCTGTCCCTTTGCAGTCACCTACCGGGGTTTCCAAGCTTGCCACTGTAGTAGGAGTGGCGGACTAACCCCGTTCCTATTTAGTAGACTACGAGGGCACTGTGTACCGTCGCAGTCGCCAACGTCTGTTAGCTGTCCGGGAGCCTGCGCCCCCGTTTCCATTCCCGGAGCCTCCCTCTCCGTGGCTCGACTCTCCTCCTCGGATTGTGCCGCCTAGTCCTGTTGTTATTCGTGCCCCTACCGTGCCTCTAACGGTGCCTCCGAGTTTTGCCTCCCCGGCTGGCACGTCTCCTCCACGTCTTTCTCCTACTGATTCTCCTTCTTCTTCTTCTTATCCGCCTCGGCAGTCGCCATCTAGCAGTCCACCGGTTTCTGGCCAGTCTCCTGTTTTTCTGTCTGATCCGCAGTCCCCACGTAGTTCTCCGCCTCTGCCTTTCTCTTTGGGGGAGGGGAGTGAGGGTGAGGGCGCTGTACGGACCCGCTCAGGTAGAGTTGTCCGGCCCCCTGATCGGTATGGCGACTTTGCTTAATATTGTGCTGTTTGATTAAATGATGCTGTTACTATGTTGCAGGCTTGTATAATTACCCTGCTGCTGTTTATTCTACGGGAAAGGATGTAGGTGGTTATGCATGCAACCAAATATGTAGCTGCCTCATTACCATCTGACACTCCCACCTTAGGTAGTATAACTGTAGTATCTGCATGCACCCTCCCGCTCTTGGTTCCAGTACGTGTGTAGACCAGTTGTGGTCAGTGCTGGGATGTGTGGATGTAGTGTCTTAATAAAGACTTAGTGAAGGATTAAAGACCATGTCTAAATACATCGATAGATAGATAGATAGATAGATAGATAGATAGATAGATAGATAGATAGATAGATAGATAGATAGATAGATAGATAGATAGATAGATAGATAGATAGATAGATAGATAGATAGATAGATAGATAGATAGATAGATAGATAGATGGATAGATATATAGATAGATAGATAGATAGATAGATAGATAGATAGATAGATAGATAGATAGATAGATGGATGGATGGATGGATGGATGGATGGATGGATGGATGGATGGATGGATGGATGGATGGATGGATGGATGGATGGATGGATGGATGGATGGATGGATGGATGGATGGATAGACAGATAGATAGATAGATAGATAGATAGATAGATAGATAGATAGATAGATAGATAGATAGATAGATAGATAGATAGATAGATAGATAGATAGATAGATAGATAGATAGATAGATAGATAGATAGATAGATAGATAGATAGATAGATAGATAGATAGATAGATATAATTTAATTGCCACACAACCATGGTCGGTGGAATTTGGGTTGCCAGCAGCGGTACAGTAATAAAGAACACACAACCACAATAAAAATGTTACACAAACATCCACCACAGCATTCATCACTGTGGTGGAAGGCACATAACTTGGCCAGTCCAGGGGGTTTAGGAGGGTCCAGTGGTGTTTAGAGGGGTTTAGAGTTGTTTAGATGAGTTTGGAGGGGTTCAGAGGTGATCGGATGGGTGGAGAGGGGTTTGGCGGGGTTAAGAGGGGGTTTATAGGTATTCAGAGGTTTATAGAGGTGTTCAGAGGGATTCATAGAAACATAGAAACATAGAAAATAAGTGCAGGAGTAGGCCATTCGGCCCTTCGAGCCTGCACCGCCATTCAATATCATCATGGCTGATCATCCAACTCAGTGTCCTGTACCTGCCTTCTCTCCATACCCCTTGATCCCTTTAGCCACAAGGGCCACATCTAACTCCCTCCTAAATATAGCCAATGAACTGGCCTCAACTACCTTCTGCGGCAGAGAATTCCAGAGATTCACCACTCTCTGTGTGAAAAAAGCTTTCCTCATCTCGGTCCTAAAATATTTCCCCCTTATCCTTAAACTGTGACCTCTTGTTCTGGACTTCCCCAACATCGGGAACAATCTTCCTGCATCTAGCCTGTTCAGATGGGTTCATAGGGTTTTAGAGTGGTTTGCAGTGGTTTAGAGGGTTTTAGAGTGGATCAGAGAGGTTTAGATGGCTCCAAGTGGTTTAGAGGCATTCAGACAGTTTCAGATGAGTTTAGAGGCGTTTAAAGGAAATTAGAGGGGTTTACATGGGTTTAGAGGGGTTCAGGTGTGTTTAGACTGGTTTAGAGGAGGTTGGAGAGGTTAAAAGTGGTTCCGAGGGTTTAAGAGGGATTTGGAGTGGTTCGAGGGGTTTAGAGGCGTTCGGAAATGTTCAGAGGGGTTTAGAGGCGTATCGATGTAGATTACAGAGGGGTTTAGAGGGGTTCAGAGAGGTAAAGTGTAATCTGGAGATGTTTGGAAGGGCTTTGGGATTTCAAAGGTGTTTAGAGGTGTTTAGAGGGGATTAGAGGGCTCTCGAGGTGTTTAAAGGGGTTTCTAGTGGTGCCGAGGTGTTTCTAGGGGTTGCGTGGGCTTTAGAGGGGACTCGAGTAGTTCCAAGGAGTTTAGAGAAGTTAAGAGGGGGTCCGATGGGTTCAGAGAGGTATAGAGGGATTTAGAGGGGTTCAGAGGGGTCCATAAGGGTTTAGAGGGGTCCATGGGTTTTTTGAGGGGTTTAGAGATGTTCAGATGTGTTCGGAGGGGTTTCGAGTGTGATAGAGGGGCTTAGAGAGGTTTAGGGGGGGTTCAGATGGGTTGAGAGGGGTTTGGAAATTTAGAGGGTTGCTAAAAGGGGTTATAAGTGTATACAGGTGTTCAGAGGTGCCGGAGGGGTTTGCATGGGTTTATAGGGGTTCAGATATGTTTAGACGTGTTTAGAGGGGTTCAGAAGTGCTTCGAGGGGTTTAGATGGGGTTAGAGAGGTTTAGAGGGGTTTACGGGGGATTATAGTAGTTTAGAGCCGTTCAAAAGGTTTCAGATGTGTTCTGAGGAGTTTAGAAGTGTTTGTGGAATGGTTTAGAAGGGTTCCGTGGTGTTCAGAGTAGATTAGAGGTGTTTCGAGTGATTTAGAGGGGTTTGGTGGGGCTCAGAGGTGCTCAGATGCGTTGAGAGGGGGTT
This sequence comes from Amblyraja radiata, assembly GCF_010909765.2. Lineage (NCBI taxonomy): Eukaryota > Metazoa > Chordata > Chondrichthyes > Rajiformes > Rajidae > Amblyraja > Amblyraja radiata. Next base: position 271,012 of record NW_022630169.1, read on the forward strand.
AGTGGGGTCTGTGGGTGTTTAGGGGTGTTCCGAGGGATGCAGAGGTGTTCAGAGGGGGTCAGGGTGCTTTGGAGTGGTTTAGAAGAGTTTAGTGTGTATCAGAGGGGTTTAGTGGGGTTTAGAGGTATTCAAACAGTTTCAGATGGGTTTAGGGGCGTATCAAGGAGGTTAGAGGGCTTTACAGGGGTTTAGAGATGTTCCGAGTGGTTCCGATGGGTTTTGGAGGGATTTAGAGGTGTTGACAGGGGTGTAGGTTCAGAAGGATTCAGATGGGATTAGACGGGGGTATAAATGTGTTCAGAGAGGTTTAGAGGGGTTTAGAGGCTTTTACATAGGATTAGTTGGCTTTACAGGGGTTTATAGAGGTTCAGAGGGGTTTAGAGGGGTTTAGAGGGATTTGGTGGTTTGGAGTGGTTTACAGGGGTTTAGAGTGTTCAGAGGGTTCAGAGAGATGTACAGTGGTTTACAGGGCATCAGGGGGGTTTAGAGGCGCTCGGAGATGTTCAGAGGGGTTTAGAGGCGTATAGATGGGGATTAAATAGGGGTTTAGAGTGGTACAGAGGGGTTCAGGGGAGTTTGGGTTTAGAGGGGTTTAGATGGTTTTAGAGGTATTTAGATGTGTTTAGAGGGGTTTGGAGGGCTTTCGAGTGGTTTAAAGGCGTTTCGAGTGGTGTCGATGGGTTTCTAGATGTTTCCTGGGCTGTAGAGGGGACTCGAGTGGTTGCGGGGGATTAGAGAGGGTAAGAGGTGTTCAGAGGGTTTCAGATGGGTGTGGATGGATTTAGAAGGGTTCAGATGGGTCCAGAAGGGTGTAGAGGGGTTTAGGGGGGGTTAGAGGGGTTTGCGGTGTTTAGAGGGGTTCATATGAGTTCGGGGGGGGGGTTCGAGGGGATTAGCGGGGCGTATAGTGTTTTAGGGGGGTTCAGAGGGGTTCATAGTGGTGTAGAGGGGTTTAGAGGGGGGTAGAAGGGTATGCAGATGTTCAGAGGTGCTCAGAGGAGTTTGCAGGTGTTTATAAGGGTGTCGATGTGTTTAGACGTGTTTAGAGGGGCTCAGAGGTGTTTAGAGATGTTCAGATAGGGTGAGAAAGGTATAGACGGGGATAATAATAATAATAATAATAATATATTTTATTGTCATTGCACATCAGTGCAACGATATTCAGTATCCAGCTCTAACCGATGTACAGGAAAAGTAAAATAAATAAATAAGCTGTGTGACGTGGCCATCCGAGGGAGACTGTCCAGGGGGGTTGGGTGGGGGGCACTCAGCAGGGCCGGTTCAGAGCCGCTTATAGCTCTTGGAATAAAGCTGTTTCTGAGTCTGGAGGTTCGGGCGTAGAAGGCCTTGTAACGTCTGCCGGAGGGAAGTAGTTTAAACAGTCCGTTACAAGGGTGTGAGGAGGCTTTATGGATGCTGACGGCCTTCTTGAGGCACCGTGTGTGGTAGATGCCCTCCAAGGCTGGTAGCTGTGTCCCAATGATCCTCTGCGCTCTGTGGACGACGAGCTGAAGAGCTCTCCTCTCTGCCTCCGTGCAGCTGAGATACCGCACAGAGATGCCATACGTTAATATGCTCTCTGTGGTGCAGAGGTAGAACGTTGTCAGCAGCTGTTGGGGCAGATCAGTCTTTTTTAATGTCCTCAGGAAGAACGGTCGTTGCTGTGCCTTCTTGACCTGCGCAGCAGTGTTAGTGGACCATGTGAGGTCCTCTGAATTGTGAGTGCCCAGAAACTTAAAGCTGGACACTCTCTCCACACTTTCCCCGTAGATGGATAATGGGGCGTATTCTCCATTATGGGACCTCCTGAAGTCAATAATCAGATCCTTGGTCTTGGAGGTGTTTAGTGACAAGTTGTTATGAGCGCACCAGTCCTCCAGGTTCTGCACCTCCGCTCTGTAGTTTGTTTCATCACCGTTGGTGATCAGCCCAATCACTGTTGTGTCGTCTGCAAACTTCACGATGGTGTTGGTATCGAATGCAGGGACACAGTCGTGAGCTAAGAGGGAGTAGAGCATGTGGCTTAGTACACAGCCCTGTGGTGTGCCGGTGCTCAGGGTGATAGTGGAAGACAGGTGCGGGCCCAGTCTCACTGCCTGCGGTCGCTCCGTTAGAAAGTTCAGGTTCCAATCGCATATCGGCGAGCTGAGGCCTAGCTGGTGGAGTTTGGTGGTGAATGACCGTATTGAATGCAGAGCTGTAGTCAATGAAGAGCATCCTCACATACGTGCCCTGTCTGTCCAGGTGAGTCAGGACAGTGTGAAGAGCCAGAGAGATGGCATCCTCTGTTGATCTATTTTGTATGTAGATGTGGTTTAAATGGGTTCAGAGGTGTTCAGAGGTGTGTTGAGGGGATTAGAGGTGTTTAGAGCGGTTTAGATAATTTTAGACGGGGGTAGAGGGGTTCAGAGGGGTTCCGAGCGGTGTTGAGGCTTTAGAAGGAGTTTACAGGGGTTCAATAGTGCTCAGGGGTGTTTAGATGGATTTCGAGGTGTTAAGAGGGGTTTCAATGGGTTTCGAGGGCTTTCTATTGGTTTTGTGGGATTCAGTTACTATGAGTGTTTTTGAAGGGTTCAGAGGGGGTTTGAGATGTTTAGAGTGGTTTAGAGGGATTTGAATAGCTTCAGATAGGTTCAGAATGGTTCGGAGGAGCTTAGAGGGGTTTAGATGGGTTTAGCGGTATTTTGAGTGGTTCAAAGGAGTTCAGAGGTGTTTGAAGGGGATTGAAGAGGTTCGGATGGGTCCGGAAGTGTTTCGAGTGGTTTAGAGGGCTTTTGAGGGGTTTGGATTCAGATTTAGATTCAACTTTAATTGTCATTGTCAGTGTACAGTACAGAGACAACCAAATGCAGTTAGCACCTCCCTGGAAGAGCGACATAGAATATGATTTAAATAAATAAATCTATTTACATGTATACAGTCATAGTATTTTTCCTAGTGGGAGGAGTGTCCGGGGGGGGGGGGTGATTGGCAGTCACCGAGGTACGTTGTTGAGTAGAGTGACAGCCGCAGGGAAGAAGCTGTTCGTGGACCTGCTGGTCCGGTAACGGAGCGACCTGTAGCGCCTCTCGGATGGTATGAGGGTAAACAGTCCATGGTTGGGGCGAGAGCAGTCCTTGGCGACGCTGAGCGCCCTCCGCAGACAACGCTTGCTTTGGACAGACACAATGGAGGGGAGCGAGGAACCGGTGATGCGTTGGGCAATTTTCACCACCCTCTGCAGTGCTTTCCGGTCGGAGACAGAGCAGTTGCCATACCATACTGTGATACAGTTGGTAAGGATGCTCTCGATTGTGCAGCGGTAGAAGTTCACCAGGATCTGAGGAGACAGATGGACCTTCTTCAGTCTCCTCAGGAAGAAGAGACGCTGGTGAGCCTTCTTGATCAGAGATGAGGTATTGTGGGTCCAAGAGAGATAATCGGAGATGATGACCCCCAGGACCCTGAAGTTGGAAACATGTTCCACCTCCGTCCCGTTGATGTGGATGGGGGTGTGCGTGCCGCACTTAGACTTCCTGAAGTCTACAATGAGCTCCTTGGTCTTCTTGGCGTTAAGGGCCAGGTTTCTGTCAGCGCACCATGCTGCTACGTGCTGGACCTCCTCCCTATAGGCCGACTCATCGTTGTTGCTGATGAGGCCAATCACCGTTGTATCGTCTGCATACTTGATGATGGTGTTAGTACTATGTACAGGTGTGCAGTCGTAGGTGAAGAGGGAGTAGAGGGGGATCAGCACACAGCCCTGTGGAACGCCGGTGTTCAGGGTGAGGGTTGAAGAGGTGTGCTTGTCTAACCTAACAGACTGGGGTCTGTTGGTTAGAAAGTCCAGTATCCAGTTGCAAAGGGAGGGGTCGATGCCCAGGTTACCGAGTTTGGTGATCAGTTTAGATGGGATAATGCTGTTGAATGCTGAGCTGTAATCGATGAACAGCATTCTTACGTCAGTGTCTCCGTTGTCGAGGTGGGAGAGGGCGGAGTGGAGTGCCGTTGAGATGGCATCCTCCGTACTCCTATTCTTGCGGTAGGCAAACTGATATGGATCCAGTGTGGGGGGTAGACAGCCTTTGAGGTGTGCCAGGACCAGCCTCTCGAAGCACTTGGTGATGATGGGGGTAAGTGCAACTGTGCGGAAGTCGTTGAGGCTTGCTGCAGTGGAGTGTTTTGGCACTGGCACGCTAAAGGTTTTAGAGGGGTTCAGATGTGTTCGGAGGGGGTAGATGGTGTTTAGAGAAGCTTAGAGAGGTGTAGTAGTGGGGTTCAGGCAGGTTCAGAAGGGTTTGTAGCGGTTTACATGGGGTTTAGAGGGGGTTAGAGGGATACACGGTGGAGCGGAGGTGCTCAGATGTGTTTGGAGGGGTCCAGATGTGCTTAGAGTGGTTTAGATGGGGTTAGATAGGTTTGGAGGGGATTAGAGGGGTGTGAGTGGGCTTATAGAGGTTTCGAGGAGTTTAGAGTAGTTAAGTGGTGTTCAGAGGTGGTTAGAGGTGTTTGAGGGGTTTAGAGGGGTTTATGAGGTTCATTGCGTTTTAGACGGGTTTAGAGAGTTTCGGAGGGGTTCCGATCGGTGAAGAGGGGTTAGGAGGAGTTTAGAGGGGTTCAGAAGCGTTCAGATATCTTTGCAGGGGTTTAGAGGCTTTCATACGTGTCCAAAGGTGTTTCGAGGGGTTTAGATGGCTTTTGTTGTGTTTAGCGCGGTTTAAAGGGGCTTAGATAGGCTTAGAGAGGATCAGAGTAGTTTGGAGGTGTATAGAGGGGTTTAGATTGTGTTAGAGGGGTATACAGGGGATCAGAGGGGCATAGAGACGTTTGGAGGGTTTATAGGGGTTGAGAGGTGTTCAGAGGTGTTTATAGGTATTCAAGGGGGGGGGTTAGAGGGGTTTAGATGTGGTTACAGGGGGTTTAATGGGGTTCAGAGGGGTTTAAAGGTATTTTGAAAGCGTTAGATACGTTTAGAGGGTTTCATACGTGTTGAGAGATGTGTAAAGGTGTTTAGACGTGTTCAGATGGGTTGACAGGTGTTTAGAGGAGTTTCGAGGTGTTTAGGGGTATTTGGAGGGGGTACGAGGGGTTTAGATTGGGTTTAGAAGGGTTTGAATGGGATTTAGAGGGGTTCAGACAGGACCAGAAGGGTTGAGAGGGGTTCAGAAGTCTTTTGAGGTGTTTAGAGAGGTTCAGATGTGTTCTAAGGGTTTTAGATTGGTTTAGAGGGGCTTAGATGGGTTTAGGCCGATTCAGAGTGATTCAGAGGTGTTTGGAGGTATTGTTACGGTTTAGAGTTGTTAGAGGGGTATACAGGTGTTCAGAGGTGCTCACAGGGGTTTTGAGGGTTTTATAGAGGTTTCGAGGTGTTTCGAGGGGGTTGTAGGGGGTTTCGGGGGCTTTAGAGGGGACTCGAGACGTTCCGAGGGGTTAGAGAGGCATAGAGGGGTTCCGAGGGGGTAAGATAGGTTTATGAGGGGTTTAGAAAGGTTCAGAGGTTCTCAGATGTGTTGAGAGAGGTTTAGAGGGGGTTAGAGGGACTTTGATGAGCATAGAGGAGTTTAGATGTTTCCAGAGGGGTCCATAGGGGTTTAGACGTGTTTAGAGGGGTTTCGAAGAGTTTAGATGTGTTTGAAACATGTTTCTAGGGGGCGTCGAGGCGTTTACAAGGATCTCGAGTAGTTTAGAGGGGTTTGGTGGGGGTTAGAGCGGTTTTAGATGAGTTCAGAAGGGTTTATAGAGGTTTAGTTATTATAGAAGGAGTATAGAGGGGTTGAGAGGGGGGCATATGCGTTTAGAGGTGTTTAGAGGGATTTAGATAGGTTTAGAGGGTTTAAGAGGTGTTTTGAGAGGTTGTTATGGGTACAGACGGGTTCAGAGGGGTTTAGAGGGATTTGGATGTGTTTTGAGGGGTTCAGAGGCGTCCGAAGTGGTTTAGAGAGGCTAAGTGCGGTTGAGAGATGTTTAGATGTGTTTAGAGGTGTTTAGAGTGGTTTAGAGGGGTTAATGTGAGTTCAGATTATTTTAAAGGAGGTTAGAGTGTTTTAAAGGGTTTTAGATGGGTTTAGCGGAGATTAGAGCGGTTTAGAGCGGTTTAGAAGGGTTCTCAAGTCAATTCAAGTCAAGTCAAGTTTATTTGTCACATACACATACAAGATGTGCAGTGAAATGAAAGTGGCAATGCTCGCGGACTTTTGTGCAAATAGACAAACAACCAAACAGACTATAAACACAATCATAACACACATATACCTTTACATAATACATAATGGAAGGAAAAACGTTCAGTAGAGTTAGTCCCTGGTGAGATAGGCGTTTACAGTCCCAATGGCCTCTGGGAAGAAACTCCTTCTCAACCTCTCTGTTATCACCGCATGGCAACGGAGGCGTTTGCCTGGCCGTAGCAGCTGGAACAGTCCGTTGCAGGGGTGGAAGGGGTCTCTAATGATATTGTTGGCTCTGCAGTTGCACCTCCTGATGTATAGTCCCTGCAGGGGGCAAGTGAAGTTCCCATAGTGCGTTCGGCCGAACGCACTACTCTCTGCAGAGCCTTCTTGTCCTTTGCAGAGCAATTCCCAAACCAGATGGTAATGTTCCCGGACAAGATGCTTTCCACCGCCGCTGCGTAGCAGCACTGGAGGAACCTTGGAGACACTCTGAATTTCCTCAATTGCCTGAGGTGGTAAAGGCGCTGCCTTGCCTTACTCACGAGTGCTGAGGCGTGTGATGCCCATGTCATATCCTCAGAGATGTGGACTCCCAGATATTTAAAACAGTTCACCCTATCCACAGGATCCCCATTTATCCTCAATGGAGTGTACGTCCTCGGATGATGTGCCCTCCTAAAGTCCATGATCATCTCCTTCATTTGTTTGATGTTCAAGAGGAGGCTGTCATCCTGGCACCAGAGTGCTAGATCAACCACCTCCTCCCGGTAGGCCTTCTCGTCGTTGTCTGAGATCAGGCCCACCACCACAGGGTCATCAGCAAACTTAATTATTGAGTTGGAGCTGAACCTAGCCACACAGTGTACAGGGAGTACAATAGTGGGCTGAGGACGCAACCCTGGGGCGATCCTGTGCTCAGAGTGAGGGACTTCGATGTATTCCCTCCCAACAGTTGCTCCACCCCCAAATGAACAACCCCTCAGTCTCTCCACCTCTGCTGTACAAGATGCACTGAGCAAGGTGAATGAGCGCAAAGCTGCCGGCCCCGATGGCATCCCTGGCCGGGTGCTTAGGGCATGTGCTGGACAACTATCCCAAGTCTTTACCGACATTTTCAATCACTCACTGGCCCAGGGTGTTGTCCCCACTTGCCTCAAGACATCAACCATCGTGCCAGTGCCCAAACAGTCAGCCACAGGGAGCCTCAACGATTTCCGCCCAGTGGCACTCACCCCTGTCATTGCTAAGTGCTTTGAGCGGCTGATCTTGGCTCACCTCAAAGCCAGCCTCCCCCCCACACTGGACCCCCATCAGTTTGCCTACCGGGCCAACAGGTCTACAGAGGACGCCATATCGGCGGCCCTACACTCTGCCCTGACCCACCTGGACAACAACAACTCCTACATCAGGTTGCTGTTCATTGATTTCAGCTCCGCTTTTAACACTGTCATCCCCGCCAGCTTGATCACCAAACTCAGCGGACTTGGCATCTCCACCTCCCTCTGCAACTGGACACTGGATTTCATCACCAACAGACCACAGTCTGTTAGGGTCAACAACCTCACCTCCACCACTATAACACTGAACACCGGCGTGCCACAGGGCTGTGTGCTCAGCCCTCTCCTCTACTCCCACTTCACCCACGACTGCATCCCTAAGTACGGATCCAACGCCATCATTAAGTTTGCTGACGACACCACGGTGGTAGGACTGATCAGTGACAACGATGAGTCAGCCTACCGAGAGGAGGTCCAGCACCTGACAACCTGGTGTGCCAATAATAACCTCGTCCTCAACTCCAAGAAGACGAAGGAACTTATTGTCGACTTCAGGAAGGTCAGAGGGGGCAGACATACCCCCATCCACATAAACGGGACTGAGGTGGAGCGCGTCTCCAGCTACAAATTCCTCGGGGTACACATCTCGGAGGATTTGTCCTGGTCCCTCAACACCTCCAAGCTGATCAAAAAGGCACAGCAGCGCCTTTACTTCCTGAGGAGGCTCAAGAAAGCCCACCTGTCCCCCCAGATCCTGACCAACTTCTACAGGTGTACCATCGAGAGCATCCTGACCGCCTGCTTCACGGTATGGTACAGCAGCTGCACTGTTGCGGACAGGAAGGCACTACAACGGGTGGTGAAAACCGCGCAGCACATCATCGGCGCCCCGCTCCCTGCCATGGATGCCCTCCACCGAAAACGGTGTCTGAAACGAGCTGGGAAGATCATTAAAGACCCCTCCCACCCCAACCATGGACTGTTTGCCCTCCTCCCATCAGGGAGGCGGTACAGGAGCCTCAGGTCTCGTACCAGTAGGATGAGGAACAGCTTCTACAATCATACCGTCGCATTGCTGAACTCGGAGTCCCGCCGATAGATTCCTCCGGTCCCATCGTCCCCATTGTTTAATTATTCTGTATTTTTTATTATTCTGTATCCTCTTTTTTAAATTTAATTTTCTATATTGCACTACTACGGACTGACGCAAAACTGCATTTCGTTGTACCCATACTCAGTATTTGTGCAATAACATTAAAGTTGAATTGAATTGAATTGAATTGAATCTTGACTACCTGGGGCCTGGCGGTGAGAAAGACCAGGATCCAGGCACACAGGGAGGTGTTGAGACCCAATTCCATTAGCTTCCCGGCCAATCTGGTGGGGACTATCGTGTTGAAGGCTGAACTGTAGTCTATGAACAGCATCCTCACGTAGCCCCCCTTCTGGCTGTCCAGATGGGAGAGAGCGGTGTGCAAGACCTGGGAGACCGCATCGTCCGTGGATCTGTTCGGACGGTATGCGAACTGCAACGGGTCCATGTTGCGAGGGAGGAAGGCGCAGATGTGTTTCTTCAGCAGCCTCTCAAAGTATTTCATGACTACCGAGGTAAGGGCCACCGGACGGTAGTCATTCAGACAGGCAGGGGAGGCATTTTTTGGTACCGGTACAATGATGGATTTTTTGAAGCAGGCAGGGACCACGGACTTGTCCAGGGAGAGGTTGAATAATGTAGTGAGCACTGGAGCTAGCTGCGTAGCACAGGACTTGAGTACTCGCCCCGAGATGCCATCGGGGCCTGCAGCTTTCCTCGTGTTCACCCGTGTCAGAGCCCTCCTCACGTCGTGCTCGGACAGCGACAATGTGTGCACATTCCTCCCTTCAGCTTCGGTAGCCAGCCCACTGGCGGAATTGTCGATAGTCGGCAGACCTGAGGTGGTGTTTCCCCTCTCGAAACGAGCGTAAAAGGAGTTCAGGTCATCAGCTAGGGAGGTGCCGGCACTTGCGGATGAGGGAGGGGTGCTCCGGTAGTTGGTTACAATCCGTAACCCCTGCCACAGGCTTTTGGTGTCCTGCTGCTCCATCTGTAACTCCATCTTGTCTCTGTACCTCCTCTTTGCGTCCTTCACCGCCCTTCGCAGTCGGTAGGACTCTGCCTTGTATACGTCCATGTTTCCTGATGCCAGGCCCGAGTTGTAGACAGCGGTGCGAGCATTCAAGGCCACACGGACAGACCTGTCCACCCAGGGTTTTTGGTTCGGAAATGTGCTTACCCTTACCGTGGGGACGATGTTGTCGGTTATTGTTGCTATGAAGTCCGTGACTGCTTCCGCGAACTCACTGGTGTCACTGGAACTTACTTCGAACATATTCCCGTGGACATCACTCAGTGCATCTTGCAGCATGGCCTCTGGCTGGTCGGACCATCGCTTTACGTCCCTCGTCTCTACCGCTTCCCGAACTATCCTCTGTTTATACTCCGGCAACAGGTAAATGGCAGCGTGGTCAGATTTTCCTAGGGGAGGGAGTGAAACGGCCTTGTAGCCTTTCCTGAACGGCGTGTAGCAGTGGTCCAATGTTCTCTCCCCCTGGTGGCACACGTGATGTGTTGGTAGAAGTTCGGCATGACCTTCTTGAGATTTGATGTATTAAAATCTCCAGCCACCACCATAGCTGCATCCGGGTACTTGTTTTGATGTCGACATAGCACATCGTGTAGGGCCGACAGTGCCACGTCGGTGCCCGCCTGCGGTGGAATGTAGACGGCTGTGACGATCACTGAGCCGAACTCCCGCGGAAGGTGGAATGGGCGGCATGAGATCGTCAGGTGCTCCTGGTCCGGCGAGCAGGAACGAGAAAGCATCTTTATATTTCCAGGGTTGCACCAGTTGTTATTGGTCATGAAGCAGACTCCTGCACCCTTGGATTTTCCAGATGCTTCTGATCTGTCAGCACGGTGGACAGTGAAGTACTCGGTTGGGCAGATTTCCTGATCCGGAATCAGTGAGGTCAGCCATGTTTCAGTCAGGCAGCGGATGGTGCGGTTGTGAGCAGTGCAGTGGGAATTCGAGGGGTTTAGAGGGGGTTTAGAGCCGTTCAAAGGTTTCAAAGGTTTTCTGAGGGGCTTAGCAGTGTTTAGTGGTGTGGAATGCTTTAGAAGTGTTCCGTGGTGTTCAGAGGAGGTTAGAGGTGTTTAGAGTGATTTCGAGGGGACTGGAGGGGCTCAGAGGTGCCCAGATGCGTCGAGAGAGGTTTAGAGAGGGTTAGTGGGGTTTGTAGGTGTTTAGAGGTATTCAGAGGGATTCATAGGTGTTCAGAGGGGTTATGAGGGGTTCTGAGGGGTTTAGAGTGGCTTGGAGTGGTTTAGGGTTCAGAGTTTATCAGAGGGGTTTAGAATGGTTTAGAGGCATTCAAACAGTTCAAACTGATGGCGGTTAAAGGAGGTTAGAGGGCTTTACATGGGTTTAGAGGGGTTCAGATGGGTTTAGATTGGTTGAGAGGGGTTTAGAGATGTTTAGAGTGGTTCAGAGGGTTTAAGAGGGGTTTAGGGGTTAGAAGGACTTAGAGGGTTTCAGAGCCGTTCAGAGCCGTTCAGAGCCGTTCAGAGGGATACAGAGAGTTAAAGGGGTTCAGAGGTGTTCAGAACTGTTTTGAGGGGATTAGAGGGGTTTAGAGCGGTTTAGAGAATTTAAGACGGGGGTAGAGGGGTTCAGAGGGGTTCCGAGCGGTGTAGAGTGGTTAGGAGGAGTTTACAGGGGTTCAATCGTGTTCAGGGGTGTTTAGATGGATTTCGAGGTGTTATGAGATGTTTCAATGGGTTTCGAGGGCTTTCGATTGGTTTTGCGGGGTTCATGTGTATTTAGAGGTGTGGAATGGTTTAGAAGGGTTCCGTGGTGTTCAGAGGAGGTTAGAGGTGTTTAGAGAGATTTAGAGGGGCTTGGAGGGGTTCAGAGGTGCTCAGATGCGTTGAGAGGGGTTTAGAGGGGGTTAGTGGGGTTTGTAGGTGTTTAGAGGTGGTCCGAGGGATTCATAGGTGTTCGGAGGGGTTCAGAGGGGTTTAGAGTTGTTTGGAGTGGCTTAGAAGGGTTCAAAGTTTATCAGAGGGGTTTAGAGTGGTTTAGAGTCATTCAAACCGTTTCTGATGGGTTTAGAGGCGGTTAAAGGAGGTTAAAGGGCTTTACATGGGGTTAGAGGGGTCCAGATGGGTTTAGATTGGTTTAGAGGGGTTTAGATAGGTTTAGAGTGGTTCAGAGCGTTTAAGAGGGGTTTAGGGGTTAGAAGAGCTTAGAGGGTTTCAGAGCGTTCAGAGGGATACAGATAGTTAAAGGGGTTCAGAGATGTTCAGAGGTGTTTTGAGGGGATTGGAGGGGTTTAGAGCGGTTTAGATAATTTTAGACGGGTTTAGAGTGTGTCAGAGCCGTTCAGAGGTACACAGAGAGTTTTCGAGGGGTTTAGAGGTGTTCCGAGTCGTTCCGATGGGTTTTGGAGTGATTTAGAGGTGTTGACAGGGGATTAGGTTCAGAAGGGTTCAGATGGGATTAGAGTGGTTTAGTTGTGTTTAGAGAGGTTTAGAGGGGTTTAGATGCGTGTACATGGGATTTGATGGCTTTACAGAGGTTTATAGAGGTTCAGATGGATTTAGAGGGGTTTAGAGGGGTTTGGTGGTTTGGAGTGGTTTACAGGGGCTTGGGTGTTCAGAGGGGTTCAGAGAGGTTTACAGGGGTTTACAGGGCATCAGAGGGGTTTAGAGGCATTCGGAGATTTTCAGAGGGGTTTAGAGGCGTATAGATGGGGATTAAAGAGGGGTTTTGAGGGGTACAGAGGGGTTCAGGTAAGTTTGAGTTTAGAGGGGTTTAGATGGTTTTAGAGGTGTTCAGATGTGTTTAGAGGGGTTTGGAGGGCTTTCGAGGGGTTTCGATGGGGGTTTAAATGCGTTTCGAGTGGTGCCGATAGGTTTCTAGGTGTGTCGTGGGCTTTAGAGGGGAGTCGAATGGTTCCGGGGGTTTAGAGAGGTTAAAGGGGGTTCAGAGGTTTTCAGGGGGGTGTGGATGGATTTAGAAGGGTTCAGATGTGTCCAGAAGGGGGTAGAGGGGTTTAGAGGATTTTGAGGTGTTTAGAGGGATTCAGATGTGTTCGTGGGGGGGAGGTTCGAGGGGATTAGCGGGGCTTATAGAGTTTTAGGGGGGTTTAGAGGGGTTCATCGTGGTGTGGAGGGGTGTAGAGGGGTTTAGAGGGGGATAGAAGGGTATACAGGTGTTCAGAGATTCTCAGAGGGGTTTGCAGGTGTTTATAAGGGTTTCGAGGTGGTTAGAGATGTTTAGAGGGGCTCAGGGGTGTTTAGAGGTGTTTAGATAGGGTGAGAGAGATTTAGAAGGGGTTACAGGTGGATTATAAAGGTATAGAGGAGTTTAAAGGGGTTTAGAGTTGTTCAGAGGTGTTTTGAGGGGATTAGAAGGGTTTAGAGTGGTTTAGAGTGGTTTAGAGAGTTTCAGAGGCGTATAGAGGAGTTTAGCGATTAGAGGCGTTTAAAGGGGTTTAGAGGAGATTTGAGGGGTCAGATGTGTTTGGAGGAGTTTATAGGGATTTAGAGGGGACTTAGAGGGGTTTAGAGGTGATTAGAGAGTTTTATATGGGTTCAGACGGGTTCAGATGGGTTTCGTGCGGTTTGGTGTGATTTAAAGAGATTTAGAGGGGTTAGAGGGGTTCAGAGGGGTTAAGATGTGTTTAGAGGGATTTGCAGGGGTTTTGATGTGTTCAGAGGGGTTCAGATGGGTTTAGAGAGGTTGAGAGCGGTTTAGAGATCTTTAGATGTGTTTAGGGGGATGTAGAGGGGTTTAGAGGGGATTAGATCGGTTTAGAGCGGTTTAGAGGGGTTCAGAGCAGTTCAGATGGAATTAGAGCGGTTTAGAGGGTGTTTACAGCGGTTCAGAGGGGTTTAGAGACGTTTATGGGTCTGGAAGGGTTTAGATGGTTTAAGTGGTGTTCAGAGGGGGTTATAGGTGTTTAGAGGGGTTTAGAGTAGTTTAGAAGTGTGTGCAGGGGTTCAGAGGAGCTCAGATGGGTTGAGAGGGATTTAGAGGGTTTAGTGGGGTTTAGAGGTGTTCGGAGGGGGTTCAGATGGGTTCAGAGGGGGTTAGAATGGTTTGGAGTGGTTATGGGGGTTTCAGAGGGGATCAGAGGGATTTAGAGGGGTTTAGAGCTTTAGAGGGTTTCAGAGGTGTTCAGACTATTTCAGAGGAGTTTAGAGGCGTTCAGACTATTTCAGAGGAGTTTAGAGGCGTTTAAAGGGGATGAGATGGCTTTACACGGGTTTAGAGGGATTCAGATGGGTTACGATTGCGTAGGAGGGGTTTGGAGTGGTTTAGATGGGTTTAGTGGTGTTCAAGTGGGTTCAGAGGGGTTTTGATGGTGTTACAGGGCATCACATTGGTTTAGAGGCGTTATGAGATGTTCAGAGTGGTTTAGAGGCGTATCGATGGGGATTACAATGGGGTTTAGAGGGTGTCAAATGCGTCTAGAGGGGTTTAGAGGGATTCAGATGGGCTTAGAGGGTTTTAGAGGGGTTTAGAGGGGTTTAAATGGTGTTAGAGGTTTATGCGGTTTAGAGGGGTTCAGAATGGTGCCGAGCGGTGTAGAGGGGTTAGGAGGAGTTTCGAGGGGTTCGAAGTGTTATGAGGTGTTTAGATGGGTTTAGAGGTGTTCAGATTGGTTTGGAGTGGTTTAAATGAGTTTAGAGGGGATGGGAGGCATTCAGAGGGGTTCAGATTAGTTTAGAGGGGTTTAGAGGGGTGCATATGGGTTCAGAGTGGTTTAGACGGGTTTAGATTGGTTTAGAAAAGTTTATAGGTGTATACAGGGGTTTATAAGGGCTCTGTGGTTTCGAGGGTTATAGGGGTGGAGTGGTGTTTGGAGGTGTTTAGAGGGATTCAATTGGCTGTTGAGGGGTTCAGAGGGGTTCAGATGTGCTCGGACGGATTTAGAGTGGTTTAGATGAGGGTTAGAAGGGTATACAGGGGTTCCGAGGGGCTCAGACGTGTTTATTGGTTCTTGGTTCTTGGAGGGTTTATAGGGGTGGAGAGGTGTTTTGAGGTGAATGGATGGGTCAGGGGTGTTTTGAGTGATTTGGATGGGGTTACAGAGGTTTCGAGGTGGCTAGATGGGTTTAGAAGGGTATAAACGGGTTTAGATGGGGTTAGAAGAGTTTAGAGGTGTTCAGAGGTGTTCGGAGTTTTATAGAGGTGTATAGATGGGTTTTAGACGGGATAAGAGGGGTTCATAGGGTTTCCGAGCGGTTTAGAGTGGTTTAGAAACATAGAAACATAGAAAATAGGTGCAGGAGTAGGCCATTCGGCCCTTCGAGCCTGCACCGCCATTCTATATGATCATGGCTCATCATCCAACTCAGTATCCCATCCCTGCCTTCTCTCCATGCCCCCTGATCCCTTTAGCCACAAGGGCCACATCTAATTCCCTCTTAAATATCGCCAATGAACTGGACTCAACTACCTTCTGTGGCAAAGAATTCCACAGATGCACCACTCTCTGTGTAAAACATGATTTTCTCATCTCAGTCCTAAAAAACTTCCCTCTTATCCTTAAACTGTGACCCCTAGTTATGTACTTCCCCAACATCGGGAACAATCTTCCTGCATCTAGCCTGTCCAACCCCTTAAGAATTTAGTAAGTTTCTATAAGATCCCCATCAATCTTCTAAATTCTAGCGAGTACAAGCCGAGTTTATCCAGTCTTTCTTCATTTGAAAGGCCTGCCATCCCAGGAATCAGTCTGGTGAACCTTCTCTGCACTCTCTCTATGGTAATAATGTCCTTCCTCAGATTTGGAGACCAAAACTGTACGCAGTACTCCAGGTGCGGTCTCACCAAGACCCTGTACAACTGCAGTCGAACCTCCCTGCTCTTATACTCAAATCCTTTTGCTATGAATACTAATATACCTTTGCTTTCTTCACTGCCTGCTGCACCTGCATTCCTACTTTCAATGACGGATGCACCACGACACCTAGATCTCGTTGCATTCCCCCTTTTCCTAATCGGGCACCATTCAGATAATAGTCTACTTTCTTGTTTTTGCCACAAAAGTGGATAACCTCACATTTATCCACATTATACTGCATCTACCATGCATTTGCCCACTCACCCAACCAATCCGTCACCTTGCAGCCTCCCAGCATCCTCCTCGCAGCTAACACTGCCCCCCCCCCCCCCCAGCTTCGTGTCATCCGCAAGCTTGGAGATGTTGCATTCAATTCCCTCGTCGAATCATTAATATATATTTTAAATAGCTGGACTACCACCACTGAGCATTGTCGTAGCCCACTAGTCATTGCCTGCAATTCTGAAAAGGACGCATTTACGCCTACACTTTGCTGCCTGTCTGCCAGACAGTTCTCTATCCACATCAATACTGAACCCCCAATACCGTGTGATTTAAGTTTTCATATTAATTCTTTATGTGGGACCTTGTCGAAAGCCTTCTGAAAGTCCTGATATAACACAACCACTTGTTCTCCCTTATCCACTCTACTAGTTACATCCTCGAAAAATTCTATAAGGTTCGTCAGACATGATTTACCTTTCATAAATCCATGCAGACTTTGTCCAATGATATCACCACTTGCCAAATGTGCCGCTATCCCATCTTTAAAAAAATTACTAGCATTTTCTCCACTACCGATGTTAGACTAACTGGTCTGTAATCCACATTTACTCTCTCCCTCCCTTTTTGAAATGTGGGGTTACATTAGCTCCCCTCCAATCATATAACCATATAACCATATAACCATATAACAATTACAGCACGGAAACAGGCCATCTCGACCCTTCTAGTCCGTTGCCGAACACGTATTCTCCCCGAGTCCCATCTACATGCACTCAGACCATAACCCTCCATTCCTTTCCCGTCCATATAACTATCCAATTTGTTTTTAAATGATAAAATCGAACCTGCCTCCACCGCCTTCACTGGAAGCTCATTCCACACAGCTACCACTCTCTGAGTAAAGAAGTTCCACCTCATGTTACCCCTAAACTTCTGTTCCTTAATTCTCAAGTCATGTCCCCTTGTTTGAATCTTCCCTACTCTCAGTGGGAAAAGCTCATCCACGTCAACTCTGTCTACCCCTCTCATCATTTTAAAGACTTCTATCAAGTCCCCCCTTAACCTTCTGCGCTCCAAAGAATAAAGCCCTAACTTGTTCAACCTTTCACTGTAACTTAATTGCTGAAACCCAGGCAACATTCTAGTAAATCTCCTCTGTACTCTCTCTATTTTGTTGACATCCTTCCTATAATTAGGCGACAAAATTGTACACCGTACTCCAGAATTGGCCTCACCAATGCCTTGTACAATTTTAACATTACATCCCAACTTCTATACTCAATGCTCTGATTTATAAAGGCCAGCACACCAAAAGCTGTCTTTACCACCCTATCTACATGAGATTCCACTTTCAGGGAACTGTGCGCAGTTATTCCCAGATCCCTCTGTTCAACTGCATTCTTCAATTACCTACCATTTACCATGTACGTCCTATTTTGATTTGTCCTGCCAAGATGTAGCACCTAACACTTATCAGCATTAAACTCCATCTGCCATCTTTCAGCCCACTCTTCCAACTGGCATAAATCTCTCTGTAGACTTTGAAAATCTACTTCATTATCTAGAACCCCACCTATCTTAGTATCATCTGCATACTTACTAATTCAATTTACCACACCATCATCCAGATCATTGATGTACATGACAAACAACAGTGGACCCAACACAGATCCCTGTGACACCCCACTTGTCACTGGCCTCAAACCTGACAAACAACCATCCACCATTACTCTCTGGCATCTCCCATTCAGCCACTGTTGAATCCATCTTGCTACTCCACCATTAATACCCAACAATTGAACCTTCTTAACCAACCTTCCATGAGGAACCTTCTCAAAGGCCTTACTGAATTCCATGTATACAACATCCACTGCTTTACCCTCATCAATTTCCCGAGTAATCTCTTCAAAAAATACAAGAAGATTAGTCAAACATGACCTTCCAGGCACAAATCCATGTTGACTGTTCCTAATCAGACACTGTTTATCTAGATGCTTATATATATTATCTCTATGTATCTTTTCCATTAATTTGCCTACCACTGACGTCAAACTAACAGGTCTATAATTGCTAGGTTTACTCTTAGACCCTTTTTAAACAATGGAACGACATGAGCAGTACGCCAATCCTCCGGCAGTATTCCCGTTTCTAATGACATTATAAATATTTCTGTCATAGCCCCTGCTATTTCTACACTAACTTCCCTCAATGTCCTAGGGAATATCCTGTCCGGACCTGGAGACTTATCCACTTTTAATTTTCTCAAAAGTGTCAGTACTTCCTCTTCTTTGAATCTCATAGTTTCCATAGCTACTCTACTTATTTCCCTTACCTCACATAATTCAATATCCTTCTACTTGGTGAATACCGAAGAAAAGAAACTGTTCAATATCTCCCCCATCTCTTTTGGCTCTGCAAATAACTGTCCACTCTGACTCTCTAATGGACCAATTTTATCCCTCGTTATCCGTTTGCTATTAATTTGGCTGTAGAAACCCTTTGGGTTTACTTTCACCTTACTTGCCAAAGCAACCTCATATCTTCTTTTAGCTTTTCTAATTTATTTCTTAAGATTCTTTTTACATTCTTTATACTCCTCAAGTAACTCATTTACTCCATGCTGCCTATAATTATTGTAGATCTCTCTCTTTTTCCGAACCAAGTGTCCAATTTCCCTTGAAAACCATGGCTCTTTCCAATGTTTACTATTTCCTTTCAACCGAACAGGGACATCAAGATTATGTACTCTTAAAATTTCACCTTTAAATGTCTTCCATTTCTCTTACACATCTTTCGCATAAAACAAACTGTCCCAATTTACTCCTTTTAAATCCTTTCGCATCTCCTCAAAGTTAGCCTTTCTCCAATCAAAAATCTCAACCCTAGGTCGTTCTGACCCTCTTCATAATTATATTGAAACTAATGGTATTGTGATCACTGGACTCGAACTGTTCCCCAACGCATACTTCTGCCACCTGACCCGTCTCATTTCCTAACAAGTCCAGCACCGCCCCTTCTCTAGTAGGTACCTCTATGTATTGCTGCAAAAACTATCCTGCACACATTTTACAAACTCCAAACCATCCAGCCCATTTACAGAATGTGTTTCCCAGTCTATGTGTGGAAAATTGAAATCTCCTCAGAAACTCCTCAGGAAATCTCCTCAATCCTCAGGAACTACCCCAGTTTCTAAAGAGATTTGACAAATTACCACTAATGCATCCACTATTTCTGGGGCTACTTCCTTAAGTACTCTGGGATGCAACCTACATGGCCCTGGGGATTTATCGGCCTTTAATCCATTCAATTTACCTAACCCCACTTCCCGGCTAATGCTGGATTTCACTCGGTTCCTCCATCTCATTTGGCCCCCGGTCCCATGCTATTTCCGGCATAAATTGATGTCTTCCTTACTGAAGACAAAACCAAAGTAGTTATTCAATTGATCTGCCATGTCCTTGTTCCCCATGAGCAATTCGTCTGTTTCTGACTGCAAGGACATGGCAGACCTACAATTTGCTTTCACTTCTCTTCACATATGTATAAAAACATTTGCTCTCAGTTTTTATGTTCCCTGCCAGTTTTTCTTTCCATTATCTATTTTACCTTTCCTAATTAAGCCCTTTGTCCTCCTCTGCTGGAGTCTGAAGTTCTCTCAGTCTTCTGATAGGCTGCTTTTTCTGGCTAATTTGTATGCTTCATCTTTTGTTTTAATACTATCTCTGATTTCCCTTGTTATCCACGGATGCACTACCTTCCCTGATTTATTATTTTACCAAACTGTGGTGAACAATTGTTCTAGTTCATCCATGTAGCCTTTAAATACCTTCCACTGCATATCCACTCTCAACCCTTCAAGAATCAATTGCAAGTCTATCTTGGCCAATTCACGTCTCATATCCTCAAAGTTATCTTTCTTTCTCCCAGTCCTCTGATAGGCTGACTTTTCTGGCTAACTTGTTTGCTTCATCTTTTGTTTTGATACTATCCCTGATGGTTTAGCGGGGATCACAGCAGTTCAGAGTGAATTAGAGGGGTGTAGAGGTGAGTTGCAGCGGTTCAGACGGGCTCAGGGTTCCGAGGGGTTTAGAGGTGTTTATAATGGTTTCGATAGGTTTGGAGAGGTCCAGAGGTACTCAGAGGGGTTTTGAGTTGTCCAGAGGGGTGTATATGGGTTTAGTGGTGTTTCGAAGTGTTTCGAGGGGTTTCCAACAGGGTTCTAGGGATGTCGAGGGACTTCGATGGGTTTAGAGGGGGTTGGTGCGGTTTAGAGCCGGTTAGAGGGGTTCGATGTGTTTAGCGGGGTTTTAAGGTGTTTCGATGGGATTAGAATGGTTTTGAGGGGTTCAGATGGGTTCTGAGGAGATTGGATGGGGTTTAGAGTGTTTTAGAGAGGGTTATATGAGTTTCGAGGCCTTCAGTGGTTCGGCGAGGTTTAGAGGTGTTTTCATGGGTTTTAGATGGGTTTAGCGGGGTTCAAAAGGGTTCAGACGGGTTTCGAGGGATTTAGAGGGGGTTTGCAGAGTTCAATACAATTCAATACAATACAATTCAATCTATTGTCATTTGGACCCCTTGAGGTCCAAACGAAATGCCGTTTCTGCAGCCATACATTACAAACAAATAGACCCAAGACACAACATAATTTACATAAACATCCATCACATTGCTGTGATGGAAGGCCAAAAAAACTTCTCTCTCCACTGCACTCTCCCCCCCGATGTCAGAGTCAAAGTCAAAGTCCAAGCCCCCGGCGGGCGATGGCGATTGTCCCGTGGCCATTAAAGCCACGCCGGGTGATGCAAGGTCGCACACCGGGTCTTGATGTTAGAGCCCCCGGCGTGCGCTCGCAGAGACCCGCCACCATTCCAAGCCGCGCGGGGCGGTGCTGTAAGGCCCCGCTCCAGGTGCTCTTCAACCCCGCAACTCCGGCGGGAGAAGTTGCCGCTGCGGAAGCCCCGAAATGCGGTCTCCCTCCAGGGACCCGCGGGCTCCCGGTGTTACCGTCCGCCAAACCCGCAGTTGCAGCCACCGAATCTCCGGTGGTCGGGTCGCAGCAGCGTCCACCACAGCTCCACCCGCTCTGGACTCGGCCAGCCCCGCGACGGTGAGGTGAGTAGTCGGCCACAGAGCCCCCGGTCTTCCTGTTGGAGGCCGCTCCTCGTTGCAGCCCCAACGACAACGGAGACCCGACAAAGAAAAGGTTGGGTCTCCCGTGCAGGGAGAGATTTAAAAGTTACCCCCAACCCCCCCCCACACCACCCCCACACCCCCCCCCACACACACACATACCCCAACAAAAATAACAAAAACTACATCAAAACATAGACATAAAATAATAAAAACGCAGACGGACTGCAGAGGCCGCTGCTGACGAGAGTCGCGCCGCCTGCCGGGATGTGTTCAGAGGGGTTTAGAGGGGTTAAGAGCGGTTTAGAGATGTTTAGAGGTGTTTAAATGGGGTTAGAGGGGTTTACACCGGTCTAGATGCGTTTTGAGGGGTTTAGAGGGGAATATAGGGGTTCAGAGGGGTTTAGATTGGTTTAGAGGGGTTTAAGAGGGAATTGGAGCGGTTTAGAGGTCTTTAGACATGTTTCGAGGGATTTAGATTGGTTCTGGAGGATTCAGATAGTTTAGAGGGTTCCAGAGGGTTTAGAGGGGTTCAGATAGGTCCAGATGGGTTTAGAGGTATTTAGAGGGGGTTTGAGGGATTCAGAACGATTCAGAGGGGTGTAGAGGGGTTTGTAGCGGTTTATAGATGCTTAGAGGTGTTTAGGGGGGTTAGAGTGGTTTAGAGTGGTTAAGATGTGCTTAGATTGGTTTAGATGGCTTTAGAGGTGCTCCGAATGTTTTAGAGGTGGCCAGCTTGATCCAGACGGGTTAGAGGAGTATAGAGGGGGTAGGAGGTGGGTACAGGTGTTTGGAAGGGTTTCGAAGGGTTTACAGGGGTTTAGAGCATGTTTCGTGGTGTGTGGAGGTGTTTACATGGGTTTCGAGGTGTTTGGGGGGGGTTTAGAGTGGGTTCGTGGGGTTTCGAGCTGTATAGAGTAGTTCCATGGGGCTACGAGTGGGTTCAAGTGGTTTTGCGGGGATCAGAGGGGTTCTGAGGGGGTTGAAGCGCTTTAGAGAGGTTTAGAGGAGGTTTTGGTTGGAGGGGTTTAGTGGTTCAAAGGGGTTCGGAGGGTTTTAGAGGGGCTTAGTGATTTAGAGGTTTTCGAGACGTTTATATGGGTACAGACAGGTTCAAATGGGTTTGGAGGGTTTGGAGGTGGTTAGAGGTGTAAAGATAGGTTCAGAAGGGTTCAGAGGGTTTAAATAGATTTAGAGCGGTTGAGAGAGTTTTGGAGATGTACAAACGTGTTTAGAGGGGTTAGAGTGGTTTAGAGAAGTTACCATGTGCTTGGAGGGTTTTAGAGGGATTTAGAGGGATCAGATGGGTTTAGCGGGGGTTTAATTGGGGATTGAGGTGTTTAAAGGTGTCAGAGGTCTTTAGAAGTGATCAGAGGTGTTCGGAGGTGTTTGGAGGGGTTTCGAATGGTTTAGATGCATTTAGAGGCGTTTGGAATGGTTCAAAGGGGTTTACAGGTTATTGGAGGGGGTTTAGAGATGTCCAGACAGGTTTAGAGGGATGTAGAGGGGTTCATATGTGTTCAGAGGGGTTTAGAGGGGCTTATTGAGGTATAGGTGGGCTCAGAGTTATTTAGAGTAGTTTAGATTGATTTACATGAGTTTAGAGGGTATCAGAGGGGCTTAAATGGGTTTAGAGGGGTTTCGAGGTGCGTGGAGGGGTTTCGAAGTGTTTGAGGGGTGTCGATGGGGTTTGGAGGAGGTTAGTGCGGTGTCGATGGGTGTCGACGTGGTTCGAGTGGTTCAGAGGGGGTCAGAGTGGTTTAGATGGGTTTAGAGCGGTTCAGAGTGATTTCGAGGGGTTTAGAGGAGGTTAGAGGTTTGTCCAGTGGTTCAGGTGCGTTAAAATGGGTTTAAAGGGGTTTAGAGACGTGTTGATGGGTCCGAAGAAGTTCAGGGCGGTTTAGAGGGATTTACAGGGGTTGGAGGTGTTTAGATGTTTTTAGATGTGTTTAGATGGGTTTAGAGGGGGTTACAGGGGTGTAGATGGGTTTAGAGGGGGGTAGAGTTGTTTAGAGTGATTTAGAGTGGTGTAGAGCGATTTCTAGAGGTTTAGAGGAGGTTAGAGAGGTTCCGAGGGTTTCAGGGGGGTTGTGATGTGTTTACCGGAGATTAGAGAGGTTTAGAGTTGTTTAGAGGGGTTTACATGGGGTTACAGGAGTTTACAGAGGTTTAGAGGGCTTTAGACGCGTTCAGAGAGATTTACAAGGGTTTAGAGGGTTTTAGAGGGGTTTGAAGAGGTTGAGAGGGGTTTAGAGTGGTTTTCAGGGGGGTTAGAGCGGTTTACATGGGTGTTAGAATGATTTAGAGCGGTTTTACGGAGTTTAGATGGGTTTACAGAAGTTTAGCGGGGTTTAGAGTGGTTTGGAGAGGTTGAGATATGTTTAAAGGGGCTTAGAGATGATTACTGGGGTTTACAGGGGGTTTACATGAGGATTAGATGTGTTTAATGGGATGTAGAAGTGTTTAGATGGGTTTACAGTGGTTTACAGTGGTTTAAAGGGTTTTACAAGGGTTTAGAGATGTTTGTAGTGGTTTACAGACGTTTGGTGGGGTTTAGGGGGATTTAGTGGGGTTTACAGGGGTTTACAGAAGTTAAGGAGCGTTTGCGGGTGTTAAGAGTGGTTTAGAGGGGTTGGCAAGCGATAGAGGGGTTACAGTGTTTAGAGTGGTTTTAGGAACTTTAGAAGGGTTTAGAGCGATTTAGAGTGGTTCACAGGGGTTTAAAGAGGGTTGGATAGATTACATGCGGTTACAGGAGTTTAGAGGGAATTACACGGGGTCTTCAGAGGTTTACACGTGTTTATAGGGGTTTACATGGGTTTACATAGGTTAAATGGGTTTAGAGTGGTTTAGCGGTGTTTGGAGAGGTTTACATGGGTTTGCATGGGGTTTAGAGGGGTTTGCATGGGTTTTGAGGAATCCAGGTGGTTTCAAGGGGTTAGAGGGGTTTAGATGGGTTTAGAGGGGTTTAGAGGTGTTTAGAGGTGTTTAGAGTTGTTTGTAGATTTCCAAATTCTACAGAGAGATTTAGGCCATTTGGAAGAATGGGCTGATAGATGGTAGATGGAGTTTAATGCTGATAAGTGTGAGGTGCTACATCTTGGCAGCACAATCAAAATTGGAGGTACATGGTAAATGGTAGCGAATTGAGGAATTCAGTTGAACAGAGGGATCTAGGAATAACTGCATAGTTTCCTGAAGGTGGAATCTCATGTAGATAGGGTGGTAAAGAAAGCTTTTGGTGTGCTAGCCTTTATAAATCAGATTATTGTGTATAGAAGTTGGGATGTAATGTTATAATTGTACAAGGCATTGGTGAGACCAATTCTGGAGTATGGTGTACAATTTTGGTCGCCCAATTATAGGAAGGATGTCAACAAAATAGGGAGAGTACAGAGGAGATTTACTAGAATGTTGCCTGGGTTTCAGCAACTAAGTTACAGTGAAAGGTTGAATAGGTTAGGTCTTTATTCTCTGGAGCGCAGAAGATTGAGGGGGGACTTGATAGAGGTATTTAAATGTATGAGAAGGATATACAGAGTTGACGTGGATAAGCTTTTCCCATTGAGAATAGGGAAGATTCAAACAAGAGGACATGACTTCAGATTTAACGGACAGAAGTTTAGGGGTAACGTGAGGGGGAACTTCTTTACTCAGGGGGTGCTAGCTGCGTGGAATGAGCTTCCAGTGGAAGTGGTGGAGGCAGGTTCGATTGTATCATTTAAAAATATATTGGATAGGTATATGCATGGGAAATGAATGAAGGGTTATGGTCTGAGTGAAGGTAGACAGGCTGGGGGAAAAAGTGTTCGGCACGGAATTGTACGGCCGAGATTGCCTGTTTCCGTGCTGTAATTGTTATATGTTATATGGTGATATGGAGGCATTCACATGGGTTTACAGTGATTTAGAGGGATTTACAGTGGATTAGAGGGGTTTAGGGGGGCTTAGGGGGGTGTTCAAGTGCTTAGAGGGATGTGGAGGGGTTTACAGTCGTTTAGAGAGGATGAGAAGGGTTTGGAGGGATTTACAGGCGGTTGGATGGGTTTAGACCTGTGTCGAGGGGTTTAGAGGTGTTTAGGTGGGTTAGAGGTGTTTAGATGGTTTTAGCGGGGTTTAGTGGGGGTTTGAGGCGTTTTGAGTTGTTTTGGAGTGGTTTCGATGCGTTTACAGGGGTTTAGGGGTTCACATGGGTTTACAGGGGTTTAGAGTGATTTAGAGATGTTTACAGGGGGTTTGCATGTGCTTAGATGAGTTTAGTTGTGTTTAGAGCGCTTTACAGTGGATTTAGAAGGATTTGGAGGTGGTTTAGAGGGGTTTAGATGGGCATACATAGGTTCACAGGTGTTTAGAGAGACAGAGCTGTTTAGCGTGCTTTAGATTAGTTTAGAGGGGTTTAGGGGGGTTTACAAGGTGGTTTGGAGGGGTGTAGAGGGGTTGAAATAGGTTTTGAGATGTTTGGAGGGGTTTAGATGGGTTTGGAGGTGTTTGGAGGAGTTTGGAGGTGCTTGAAGGGGGTTGGTGCGGTTTAGACGGGTTTACAGTGGTTTACAGGGGGCTTCGACGGGTTTAGAGGGTTAAGAGGTGTTTCGAGTGGTTTTGAGCGGGTATCGGGGGTACTGGAGGTGTTTAGAGGGTGTTCGATGGGTTACAGGGGTTGAGAGGGGATTTCAGGGG
This sequence comes from Amblyraja radiata, assembly GCF_010909765.2. Lineage (NCBI taxonomy): Eukaryota > Metazoa > Chordata > Chondrichthyes > Rajiformes > Rajidae > Amblyraja > Amblyraja radiata. The sequence goes on from NW_022630169.1 coordinate 296,360, forward strand.
TTTGGAGATGTTTAGAGTGGGTTAGAGGGGTTCGGATGGGTTAGATGGCTTTAGAGGGGTTTATAGGGGGTTAGACGTGTTTATAGATGATGAGAGGGGTTTCGGCAGGTTTCGATTTCGGTTTAGAGGGATTTACAGGGGTTCAGATGGGTTTACATGAGGTTAGGTGGGGTTTCGATGGATTTAGAGTGGTTCAGAGGGGGTTAGATTGGTTTCGAGGGGATTACATGGGTTTCCAATCGTTTAGAGGGGTGTAGATGGGTTCAGAGTATTCAGAGAGGGTTAGAGGGGTTTAGATGTGGTATACTGGGGTTCCGATGGGTTTTGAAGTGTTCAGACGGGTTTAGAGAGGATTACAGTGGGTCAGAGGATTGAGAAGGGTTCTGAGGAGTTCCGTGGGGTTTTGAGGGGTTTAGATGGGTTTAGATGGTTTAGAGGGGGGTTAGAGGGGTTCAGAGGAGTTCGGAGGGGAATAGATGGAGTTAGAGGGAGCAGCCGTTCAGAGGGGTTCAGAGGAGTTTAGTGGGGTTTGGAGGGGTTTAGAGGTGGTCAGATGGGCTTAGTGGGGCACCTGCGAAAATTGCGAGACTAGAGAGAAAAGTACGAACCTGTTACGAAAAGAGCGAGTCTGGTACGAACAGTGCGATCTTATTGCGAAAAGTGCGGTAGGCGCAAAATGTGCGAGCCTCGTGCGGAAAGTGCGAGTCTGCTGCGAAAAGTGTGAGCCTGGTGGGAAAACTGCGAGCCTTGTGCGAAAATCGCTAGACTGTTCCGAAAAGTGCGATCCTGCTGCGAAAAGTGCGATCCTGCTGGGAAAAGAGCGAGTCGCATGCGTAAACTGCGATCCTGATGCGTAAACTGCGATCCTGATGCGTAAACTGCGATCTTGGTGCGAAAACTGTGAGCGTGGCGCAAAAAAGTGCGAGCCTGGTGCAAAAGTACGAGCCGTCTGCAAAAAAATGCCAGCCTGGTCCGAAAAGGGCGAGCTGGTGCGCAAACTGCGAGCCTGGTGCGAAAAGTGCAAGCCTCAGTAAATGGGGAATTAGGGGAGCGCACTCATGAATGGGGAAATAGGGAGCGCAGCATTGAATGGTGAATCGGGGAGGACACCAATACATGGGGATTTAGGGGGTGGCACCAGTAAATCGGAATTTAGGAGAGGGCGCCAGTAAACAATGGCACAGGTGCCTCAATTTCAGAGACTGGGTTCATTTCCGACCACGGTCGCCGTCCGCACGGTTTGTATATGCTCCTCGTGACCGCGTGGATTTTTCGCCTGGCCCGCTTTTACTCCAGCTTTTTGTGACGACATATATTATACCTGTGTTTCTCAGCTGAAGCTATACAGCTCGGAGGCACCGCGGTATAATTGCTGCCTTAAAGCGGTTTCAATCCCGACCAAGGGTGCTGTATGTATGGAGTGTGTCCGTCCTCCCCCTGACCGCGTGGATTTTCTCCAACATCATCCGTTTCCTCCCAATCTCCAAAGACGCATAGGTGTGAAGACAGGTACACAAAAAAGCTGGAGAAACTCGGCGGGTGCAGCAGCATCTATGGACCGAAGGAAAAAGGCAACGTTTCGGGCCGAAACCCTTCTTCAGACTGATAGGATGGGGGAGGGGGAGGGGGTTGGGCGAGAGAAGGAAAGGAAAAGGGAGGAGGAGGAGCCCGAGGGCTGGGGGATGGAAGGACACAGTCCCAGGGCTGAGGAAGGGGAGGAGACAGCACGGACTAACAAAATTGTGAAAATTCAATGTTCATGCATGAATATGAATGAAGAATGACTGGATAGACTCGGCTTGTACTCACTAGAATTTAGAAGTTTGAGGGGTCATCGTATAAAAACTTACAACATTCTAAAGGGGTTGGACAGGCGAGATGCAGGAAGATTGTTCCCGATGTTGGGGAAGTCCAGAACAAGTCCAGAAAAGTGGATAAGTCTCCAGGTCCTGACAGGATATTCCCTAGGACATTGAGGGAAGTTAGTGTAGAAATAGCCAGGGCTATGATAGAAATATTTCAAATGTCATTAGAAATGGGAATAGTCCCCGAGGATTGGCGTACTGCGCATGTTGTTCCATTGTTTAAAAAGGGTTCTAAGAGTAAACCTAGTAATTATAGACCTGTTAGTTTGACTTCAGTGGTGGGCAAATTAATGGAAAAGATACTTAGAGATAATATATAGAAGCATCTGGATAAACAGAGTCTGATTAGGAACAGTCAACATGGATTTGTGCCTGGAAGGTCATGTTTGACTAATCTTCTTGAATTTTTTGAAGAGGTTACTAGGGAAATTGACGAGGGTAAATCAGTGGATGTCGTCTATATGACTTTAGTAAGACATTTGACAAGGTTCCTCGTGGAAGGTTGGTTAAGAAGGTTCAACTGTTGGGTATAAATGCAGGAGTAGCAAGATGGATTCAACAGTGGCTGAATGGGAGACGCCAGAGGGTAATGGTGGATGGCTGTTTGTCGGGTTGGAGGCAGATGACTAGTGAGGTGCCTCAGGGATCTGTGTTGGGTCCTTTGTTGTTTGTCATGTACATCAATGATCTGGATGAAGGTGTGGTAAATTGGATTAGTAAGTATGCAGATGATACCAAGAAAGGGGGTGTTGTGGATAATGAAGTTGATTTCCAAAGTCTACAGAGTGCTTTAGGCCATTTGGAAGAATGGGCTGAAAGATAGCAGATGGAGTTTAATGCTGATAAATGTGAGGTGCTACACCTTGGCAGGACAAATCAAAATAGGACGTACATGGTAAATGGTAGGGAATTGAAGAATGCAGTTGAACAGTGGGATCTGGGAATAACCGTGCATAGTTCCTTGAAGGTGGAATCTCATTTAGATAGGGTGGTAAAGAAAGCTTTTGGTATACTAGCCTTTATAAATCAGAGCATTGAGTATAGAAGCTGGGATGTAATGTTAAAATTGTACAAGGCATTGGTGAGACCAAATCTGGAGTATGGTGTACAATTTTGGTCGCCCAATTATAGGAAGGATGTCAACAAAATAGAGAGAGTACAGAGGAGATTTACTAGAATGATGCCTGGGTTTCAACAACTAAGTTACAGAGAAAGGTTGAATAAGTTAGGTCTTTATTCTCTGGAGCGCAGAATGTTAAGGGGGGACCTGATAGTGGTCTTTAAAATGATGAGAGTGATAGACAGAGTTGATGTGGACAACTTTTCCCTTTGAGAATAGGGAAGATTCAAACAAGAGGACATGACTTCAGAATTAATGGACAGAAGTTTAGGGGTAACATGAGGGGGAACTTCTTTACTCAGAGAGTGGTAGCGGTGTGGAATAAGCTTCCAGAGGAGGTGGTGGAGGCAGGTTCGTTGGTATCATTCAAAAATAAATTGGATAGGCATATGGATGAGAAGGGAATGGAGGATAATGGTATGAGTGCAGGCAGGTGGGACTAAGGGAAAATAATTGTTCGGCACGGACTTGTAGGGCCGAGATGGCCTGTTTCCGTGCTGTAATTGTTATATGGTTATATGTTATGGTTATAAGGGGGTCACAGTTTAAGGATAAGGGGGAAATCCTTTAGGACCGAGATGAGAAAAAACATTTTTCACACATAGAATGGTTAATCTCTGGACGTCTCTGTCACAAAAGGTAGTTGAGGCCAGTTTATTGCCTATATTTAAGACGGAGTTAGATGTGGCCCTTGTGGCTAAAGGGATCAAGAGGTATGGAGAGAAGGCAGGTACAGAATACTGAGTTGGATGATCAGCCATGATCATATTGAATGGCGGTGGAGGCTTGACGGGCCGAATGGCCTACTCACCTAATTTCCATGTTTCTCTTTTAGACGAGTTTAGAACAGTTTACAGAGGTTTAAAGGGGGGGTTTACAGGGTTTTAGAGGGGGTTACATAGGTCTACAGAGGTTTAAAGGTGTTTACAGGGGGTTACAGAAGTTCAGAGGAGTTCGCGGGGGTTTAGAGGGGTTTACACGTGTTTACATGGGTTTAGAGGAGTTTGCAGTGGTTTAGATGTGTTTAGTGGTTTTCAGAGGTTTAGATTGGTTTAGTGCGTTTTAGAGTGGTTTACAGGGGGTTTAAAGAGGGTTGGAAGGGTTTACATGCAGTTACGGGTGTTTAGAGGGGCTTACAGAGGTTTATGTAGGTACAGACAGGTTCATGTGGGTACAGACAGGGTCAGAGGGGGTTGGGGGGTTTGGAGTGGTTTAGATGTGTATGGAGGAGTTCAGAAGGGTTCGTAGGGTTTTAGATGGATTTACAGGTGTTTTGAGGTGTTCAGAGAGGTTCAGAGGGGTTTCGAGGGGCTGAGAGCGGTTTAGAGATGTACAAAAGTGTTTAGAGGGGTTTGGAGTGGTTAGAGAAGTAAAGATGTGCCTGGAGGGGCTTAGAGGGGTCAAATGGGTTCAGAGGGATTTAGAGGGGTCCAGAGGCGTTCAGAGCTGTTTAGAAGTGTTCAGAGGTGTTCCGATGTGTTTGACGGGTTTCGAAGGTTTTAGAGGAATTTAGAGGCGTCTCGAATGGTTCAAAGGGGTTTATAGGGGGGTTGGAGGGGTTTAGAGGTGTTCAGACAGGTTTAGAGGGATATATATATGTGCATATGTTTTCAGAGGAGTTTAGATGGGTTTAGAGAGGTCGAGAGTGGTTCAGAGTGGTTTAGAGTAGTTTAAAGGTATTTATAGGGGTTTATGGGGATTAGAAGGATTTTGAGGTGCTTAGAGGGGTTTGGATGAGCTTGGAGGGGTTTCTAACGGTTTAGAGGGGGGTTCGACGGGCGTCTAGGGATTACAGGCGTTTACAGGGCGTTTCGAGGGGTTTAGTGCGGTGTCGATGGGCGTCGACATAGTTCGTGTGGCTCAAAGGGGTTTTGTGGGGTTTAGAGGGGTTTAAATATGTTTAGAAGGGTCTAGATGGGTCCATTAGCGTGTAGTGTGGTTTAGAGGGGTCCATTCGCGTTTACTATGGTTTAGAGAGGTTTAGAGCGGTTCAAAGTGGTTTAGAGGGGTTTAGAGCAGTAGAGGGGTTACAGGGGTTCAGTTGCGTTTAGAGGGGTTTAAATGGAGTTTAGAGGCGTTTAGATGGGTCCAGAGAAGTTCAGAGTGGTTTAGAGGGATTTACAGAGTTTGGAGGGGTTTAGATGTGTTTATAATGGGTTGGAGGTGTTTAGATGGGTTTAGAGGAGTATAGATGGGTGTAGAGGTGTTTAAAGGGGGTAGAGTGGTTTAGAGGGGGTTAGAGAGGTTGGGAGAGTTTCAGAGGAGTTGTGATTCTGGAATTGTTCATCCCAGTTTGACAAAATAATAAATCAGGGAAGGTAGTGCATCAGTGGATAACAAGGGAAATCAGGGATAGTATCAAAGCGAAGGATGATGCGTACAAATTAGCCAGAAAAAGCAGCATACCTGAGGACTGGGATAAATTCAGAGACCAGCAGAGGAGGACAAAGGGCTTAATTAGCAAAATGAAAAATAGATTATGAAAGAAAACTGGCAGGGAACATAAAAACTGACTGCAAACGTTTTTATAGATATGTGAAAAGAAAGAGATTAGTTAAAACAAATGTAGGTCCCTTGCAGTCAGAAACAGGTGAGTTGATCATGAGGAACAAGGATATGGCGGACCAATTGAATAACTACTTTGGTTCCGTCTTCAGTAAGGAAGACAATAATCTGCCGGAAATAGCAGGGGACCGCGGGTCAAAGGAGTTGGAGGAATTGAGTGAAATCCAGGTTAGTCAGGAAGTGGTGTTGGGTAAATTGAATGGATTAAAGGCCGATAAATCCTCAGGGCCAGATAGGCTGCATCCCAGAGTACTTAAGGAAATAGTGGATGCGTTAGTAATAATCTTTCAAAACTCTTTAGTTTCTGGAGTAGTTCCTGAGGATTTGCGGGTAGCAAACGTAACCCCACTTTTTAAGAAGGGAGGGAGAGAGAAAACGGGGAATTACAGAGCAGTTAGTCAAACATCGGTAGTGGGGAAACTGCTAGAGTCAGTTATTAAAGATGGGATAGCAGCACATTTGGGAAGTGGTGAAATCATTGGACAAAGTCAGCATGGATTTACGAAAGGTAAATCATGTCTGACGAATCTCATAGAATGTTTCGAGGATGTAACTAGTGGCGTGGATAGGGGAGAACCAGTGGATGTGGTGTATCTAGACTTCCAGAAGGCTTTCGACAAGGTCCCACATAAGAGATTAGTATACAAACTTAAAGCACACGGCATTGGGGGTTCAGTTTTGATGTGGATAGAGAACTGGCTGGCAAAGAGTAGAAGTAGACGGGTCCTTTTCACAATGGCGGGCAGTGACTAGTGGGGTACCGCAAGGCTCAGTGCTGGGACCCCAGCTATTTACAAAATATTTTAATGATCTGGATAAGGGAATTGAAGGCAATATCTCCAAGTTTGCGGATGACACTAAGCTGGGGGGCAGTGTTAGCTGTGAGGAGGATGCTAGGGGACTGCAAGTTGACTTGGATAGGCTGGGTGAGTGGGCAAATGTTTGGCAGATGCAGTATAATGTGGATAAATGTGAGGTTATCCATGTTGGTGGCAAAAACAGGAAAGCAGACTATTATCTAAATGGTGGCCGACTAGGAAATGGGGAGATGCAGCGAGACCTGGGTGTCATGGTACACCAGTCATTGAAAGTAGGCATGCAGGTGCAGCAGGCAGCGAAGAAAGTGAATGGTATGTTAGCTTTCATAGCTAAAGGCATTGAGTGTAGGAGCAGGGAGGTTCTACTGCAGTTGTACAGGGTCTTGGTGAGACCACACCTGGAGTATTGCGTACAGTTTTGGTATCCAAATCTGAGGAAGGACATTATTGCCATAGAGGGAGTGCAGAGAAGGTTCACCAGACTGATTCCTGGGATGTCAGGACTGTCTTATGAAGAAAACCTGGATAGACTTGGTTTATACTCTCTAGAATTTAGGAGATTGAGAGGGGTTCTTATAGAAACTTACAAAATTCAGGACAAGGGGTCACAGCTTAAGGATAAGGGGGAAATCCTTTAAAACCGAGATGAGAAAAACCTTTTTCACACAGAGAGTGGTGAATCTCTGGAACTCTCTGCCACAGAGGGTAGTTGAGGCCAGTTCATTGGCTATATTGAAGAGGGAGTTAGATGTGGCCCTTGTGGCTAAGGGGATCAGAGGGTATGGAGAGAAGGCAGGTAGGGGATACTGAGTTGGATGATCAGCCATGATCATATTGAATGGCGGTGCAGGCTCGAAGAGCCGAATGGCCTACTCCTGCACCTTATGTCTATGTTTCTATGTTTCTATGTGATGTGTTTACAGGAGATTAGAAGGGTTTAAAATGGTTCCGAGTCGTTTAGAGGGATTTACAGGGGTTTACAGGAGGTTACAGACGTTTGGTGTGATTTAGAGATGTTCAGATGGATTTAAATGGGTTTAGAGGGGCCTAGTGGGGTTTAAAGAGGTTTAGAGGGTGTTTAGAGTGGTTGTCAGGGGGTTTAGAGCGGGTTTCCTGGAGTTAGAATGATGTAGAGCGGTTTTGCGGAGCTTAGATGGGTTTACAGATGTTTAGAGGGGTTTAGAGTGGTTTGGAGGTGTTGAGGTGTTTAGCGAGGCTTACAATGGTTTACAGGGGTTTACAGGGGTTTACATTAGATCTACACCGAGGTGTAGAGGGGTTTAGATGGGTGTACAGTGGTTTACAGGGGTTTACGGAGGTTAAGACGCGTTTGCGGGGGTGTAGAAGGGTTGGCAATGTTTAGAGGGGGTTACAGTGGTTTAATAATAATAATAATAATAATAATAATAATAATAATAATAATAATAATAATAATAATAATAATAATAATAATAATAATAATAATAATAATAATAATAATTATTATTATTATTATTGATCCCCTCAGGGAAATTCAGATGTCCAGAAGCCCCCAACCAACAAACCCACAGATTCAAAATGAACGCAGACAGAAAATACATAGAATACAATGTGGACACTACCTGAGAGCAATAAATACTTAAAAAGACCAATAATTAACAGTTAAAAATTAAAAATTGCAAAATGCATCCCCCTACAGCCTAGCGGTCCGAATTATAAAATCTAATGGCTGCAGGGGTGAAGGATCTCCTGAACCGCTCCGTTCTACAGGGCAGGGAGAGGAGCCGGTTGTTGTTCCGATTGCTCTTTTGACTCTCCAGAATTACATGGAGGGGATGCCCGGGGTTTTTCAGGATGACCTGCGCCTTGTGCCTCATATGCCTCTCAAGCACATCCATCCCAGAGTCTACTCTCCCCTCCAGCACTGAGCTAGCTCGTTTAACCAGTTTGACCAGCTTCTTGTTCAAAAGGGAACTGCAGATGCTGGAATATCGAAGGTACACAAAATTGCTGGAGGAACTCAGCGGGTGCAGCAGCATCTATGGAGCGAAGGAAATAAGAGAGGAGGAGTCTGAAGAAGGGTTTCGGCCCGAAACGTCGCCTATTTCCTTCGCTCCATAGATGCTGCTGCACCCGCTGAGTTCCTCCAGCAATTTTGTGACCAGCTTCTTGTTGTTTTTTGCACTAATGATGTTGCCCCAGCAGACAACAGCGTGGTAAATAACACTTGCAACCACCGTGTTGTAAAACATGTGCAGCATATCATTACACACATTGAAGGATTTGAGCCTTCTGAGGAAAAAGAGTCTGCTCTGGCCTTTTTTGTAGAGGGAGTCAGAGTTGACAGACCAGTCCAGTTTGTTATCAAGGTGCACTCCAAGGTATTTATATGTCTGCACCACCTCAATGTCAGCCCCTGCAGCGTTGACCGGCTGAAGGGGGAGATTGGTCCTGCCAAGGTTAACCACCATCTCTTTAGTCTTAGTTGTGTTCAGGATGAGACAGTTCTCTTCACTCCAGGCACAAAAGGCACTGGTCAAGTTCCTGTATTCCTCCTCCTGCCCGTTCCTTACACATGCCACAATCGTTGTATCATCTGAATATCTCTGTACGTGGCATGTGTCAGACGTATAGTTAAAGTCTGCTGTATACAGGGTGAAGAGGAACGGGTCCAGAACCGTTCCCTGTGGGGCTCCAAAATTGCACACCACTGTGCCAGAGACACTGTCCCCCAGCTTGACAAACTGTGGTCGACCCGTCAGGTAGTCGTATATCCAGGAGATAAATGTGGAATCCACCCCCATCTTCTTAAGCTTGTCATTCAGAATCAGGGGTTGGATGGTGTTGAACGCACTTGAGAAGTCGAAGAACATAATCCTCACATAGCCACCGGGTTTGTCCAAAAAGGAGTAGATCCGGTGCAGCACGTAGAGGACTGCGTCATCCACCCCGATGTTCTGCTGGTATGCAAACTGTAGTGGGTCGAGTGCGTGCTGGACTTGTGGTCTCAGGAGACGAATGAGTAGCCGCTCCTTTGTTGTCATGATATGGGATGTAAGGGCCACCGGTCTGTAGTCGTTGATCTCGGTCGGCCGCCCTGCTTTGGGAACCGGCACGAGACATGATGTTTTCCACAGACCTGGTACCCTCCCTGACTGGAGGCTCAGGTTGAAAATGGTCTGGAGCGGCTCCGCCAGCTGAGCCGCACAGTCTTTTAGTAACCTGGGACATACACCATCAGGGCCAGCTTAGTGGGGTTTAGAGTGGTTTTCTGGGACTTCCGGTGGCGCTATGGAGTAGGAGAGACTCGCGCCAACTAGCTCCGTGATAAAACCCGAAAAAACGGGGGGGAAAGACAGATCCTACCTGCAGAAAACGGCACCGATTGTTTTGCAATAGGCCCGTGACGTCATCAGGCGCGCGACACAGGCAGTATGTCGACTCAGCATACCCCCCCCCCCCCCACAAGATAAAAACCGGCAAGACTGAAGAGGTATACCAACTGAAGCCTCGGCCTCAGGTTTAACAGCACCCAGAGAAGACATCTCAAAGAAAAAGAAAAAGACTGAGATGGAAGAATTAAAAACGTTTCTTACGGAGGAACTTAAAAATCTTAGACAGAACTTTAAAGAAGAGCTGACATCTTTTAAAAAAGAAATTAAAGAATAAATTAAAGAAGATGTTACAGAGATTGTACACGAAGTCTTTGAAGACTGGAAATTAGATATGGAAAGAAATTTGACTCAAAATGCTGAAGAAGTAAATGAAAAACTGAATATGATGGAATCCAGATTTGATTCTAAACTTGAACCTATCTTCCAGACATTAAACCAACACCACAAGATTGTAAAAGAACTTGAGGAATTTGCTGAGACAAGCACCGCAACTACAAAACAACTCATCACTGAGAACCAACGCCTATCAAAGTTATTGCGTCAAATAACCGAAAAATGTACAGACTTGGAGGGACGACAGAGGCGTCAGAACTTAAGAATCGTGGGCATCCAGGAAGACAGAGAGGGGACTCGTGACCCCCGTGAATTTGCTGCAGATGTGCTGAAAACAATTTTGAACCTGGACCAGGCGCCATCACTTGCCCGAGCGCACAGAGTGCCGAGACGTCCCCCAAAGGTGGGTGGCCCTCCAAGAATAATGATAGTAAAGGTCCAATATGACCACGTATTGGATGACATGATGAGGAAAATTGTCAAAAGCAGAAATCTTGTATATGAAGGAGACAAGATTAGCGTATTCAGAGATTATCCTGTGGAAGTTGTTAAGAAAAGAGCATTGTTCACAGAAACAAGAAGAATACTGAAGAACATAAAGAATTTGAGATGTGGACTGTTATATCCCGCAACACTAAGAGTTAGTTACGAACAGAAGGAACACTTCTTCATCAAGCACACAGAAGCATTTGAATTTGCCAAGAACATCGAGGACAAGATCGAAGATTGAAAAATACTCAACAATCAACACCTACCTGGATACTGCTATCTCGCAGAGAAGATATGGAACTCTAAACTTTAAACTATTATATTTAAGAGTTGCCTAAAATTCGCAATAAGATTTGGGTAAATATCCTGCAACGGATATATAATACTTACATTTTAGTACTAACTTCTAACAACTATTATTAATCATGAATACTAACTAACACTAATTATTGATAATTAGATTATTTAGATTATTTAAGAATTAACTAAAAGTATGAACCATAAGTAAAGTGTGATTCAGATATATTACAATGAAAAATGTATGGTGGCTCTCTCTGTGATGTTTTTGATTTTGATTATTCTTTTATAAATGTTTATATTATACAAAACTAACATTTCAATTGGAGACTACTAATTATATCAATAATGGAAGATAATCATTATTTCTTCCCCCCCCCCCCCCCCCCCACAAATTGTTTGCATCGAATTGGAAACTTTCCTTTCAAGGAAAGTACGGAGTACGGTTATTTTTATTAACCAAAAGCTACGGAAGTCCATAGATGCTTAGCCACATTAGGGTGGCTATCACTAACTGCACTAATTGTAGTTGTAGTTGCTTTTTCTTTTTACTTTCCACACTTTACTAATCCAATTTGCTATCACTTTTTTAATTTTATATCATATTATATTTTGTATTTGGAATGGAATTGCATATTTTACTGAAGGAGATAAGTTCGGATGGAAAACAGACGTGACCTTAAATTCATCTACCTGATGTTCGAGTATAAGGTAGGGTTGAATGTGCTCAATCATCTGCTCTACCACTTAATCACAAGATGCAAGACATGAATATAAAAATTGGGGGTGAAGGAATTAAATTCTGTAGTTGGAATGTTAAGGGAATTAATGAACCTATCAAGAGAGGTAAAGTGTTAGCTCATTTAAAATCATTGAAAACAGATATAATATTTATCTAGGAAACACATCTTAAAAAGGAATCACAACACAGATTGAAAGCTAAATGGATAGCCAAAGCGTACCACTCTTCATTCTCACATAAATCTAGAGATGTTGCAATATTAATTCGTAAAGGTATACCCTTTAAACATATATCAACGATAGAAGACACTTAAGGCAGATATATTGTAATAATAGGGGAGTTATACTTAAAAAAGGTGACTCTCCTCAATGTGTATGGACCAAATTTTGATAGCCCTCTGTTTTTTAAGAGAATTCTTAATAATATCCCGGAATGTACACAACAAAACTTAATAATCGGTGGAGATTTAAATTGTACATTAGATGCTTGTTTGGATAGATCATCAACTCAAAGAAAACTAAAATCTCGATCAAGTGAATGTTTAAACTCATACATTAATACTACTAATATTAAGAACGTTTGGAGAATTGAAAATCCATCGGGCCGAGAATATTCATTTTACTCACCAGTACATAAAACTTACTCAAGGATAGACTATTTTTTAGTAGATTCAAAACTTATCCCATTTACCTATAATTCGCAATATCATAACATCATAATCTCAGACCACGCTCCACTAACATTTATGATCAAACTAAACGGAATGGTAGAGACACAGTCACAATGGAGATTTAATCCCCAAATCTTAAAAGATAAGTTATGTAATGAATACCTAATAACACAGATTAAAATGTGTTTTGATGCTAACGATAGCCCTGAAATCTCTGCTTCCCTTCTTTGGGAAACATTTAAAGCATTTGTACGAGGAGCATTAATTTCTTCCCAATCATTTTTTAATAAAGAGAATAGGGCCAAACAACAGAAACTGGAAATGGAAATAAAGCAATTAGACACAGAAAATGCAGCAGCACCATCCACGATAAAACACAATAAAATTGCAGTACTGAAATATAAATTCAACAAGATATATTCAGACCAAGTTATAAAACTTTATCAACATACAAAACAATTAAATTTTGAATTTGGTGATAAACCACAAAAACTACTAGCGCGTCAACTTCGTAAATTTGATGGGGAAAAAACAATATACAAAATTAGAACAGACAAGGGAGAAACATTAACACTGCCTAAAGATATTAATGATAGATTTCTACAATACTACTAAAAATTGTATTCATCTAAAATAACAGAACAATCAACGGGAATGGAAACATTTTTACAGAATTATAAGTTTGCGGGTCTAGTTCAGAAAGAGAGAGAATTACTAGGGGCTGAAATTACGATAAAAGACATCGAAGAGTCAATCAAATCTTTAAAAAACTGAAAGGCTGCAGGCCCCGATGGTCTAAATTCTGAATTTTATTAAAAACATTATGATTTGCTTTCCCCACGCCTACAGACAATGTACAAATACGCTTACACTCAACAGAAACTCCCAGAAACACTAAATTAATCTACAATCATACTCATACCAAAAACGGACAAGGATCTTGAAGACCCAGGTTCATACAGAGCTATAGCCCTCTTAAATACTGATCAGAACATATTAACTAAAATTTGATCTAATAGATTGAGCTTAGTGATCAGTAAATTAATACATCCTGACCAAACAGGGTTTATCCCAAAACGTTATTCATTTTATAATCTGAGAAGATTATTAAATATTATATACTCCAATAGAATTCCTAATGCAGATCTAGCAATTATTTCGTTAGATGCTGAAAACGCATTTGACCAGGTAGAATGGCCATATTTATTTTCGGCGATGGAAAAATTTCAACTAGGAGAGAAGTACTGTACATGGGTTAAATTGTTATATTCTAATCCAACAGCCAGAATATTAACAAACAAAATGTTATCAACTAAATTTAATCTCTCTAGAGGCTGTAGACAAGGATGTTCACTATCCCCACTATTATTTGCTCTTGCAATCGAACCCCTAGCAGAAATCGTTAGAAACCATCCAGGAATATATGGATACAATACTAGAGACACAAGGAATAACATTTCCTTATATGCAGATGATGTACTAATATATATTACAAAGTTAGAAACTAGTATTCCAAATTTATTAAATCTAATAACTCAATTTGGTCCGTTTTCGGGATATAGAATTAATTGGAATAAAAGTGAAATCATGCCATTAACAAAATTCAATTTACATACAATACAACAATCCCCTTTTAAAATAGTTAAAGATAAATTTAAATACTTAGGAATCTATGTAACTAAGACATATACCACTTTATTTAAACTAAATTTCCCACCCTTACTGAATAAACTACATAAGAATATTCAATACTGGAAGACACTCCCCATTTCTATGCTTGGGAGAATTAATGCTATAAAAATGATTTTTTTACCGCAACTGCTGTACCTATTTCAATTAATTCCGATATATATTCCAAAAACATTTTCCAAAAAAGTCGACTCCATTGTTACAAGTTTTGTCTGGGATTATAAGAATCATAGAACAAGTAAAAAACATTTATGTAAGTCAAAGATAAATGGAGGTTTGGCTTTGCCAACTTTCTTATTTTGTTTTTGGGCAGTCCATATTAAAAACATGAATTTCTGGCTGGAAGAAATGGATCGACAACCAGATTGGTTAATGATGGGAAAAGGAAGACTGTCTACCTTTTGAAATAGGTCCGATCATATTTGCCCCCACAAAACTGCACAAAAAAACCTATAAAGAAAACCCCATAATGCATAGTGGAATACGAATTTGGAAACAAATAAAAAAAGATTTAAAATTGAATAATATACCACTATACCTTCCCATTGTAAATAATCCTTTATTCAAATCATCCTTTATGGACAAAGGTTTCACACAATGGAAAAATTATGGAATCAAAAATATTGGACATCTTTATGGGAAAGGCACTTTTCTCTCATTTCAAGAGTTACAACAGAATTATGGACTGCACTCAAATAATGTTTTCAGATATCTACAGATTAGAGATTATGTTAAATCTAATACACAAGTCTACATGAGTAGGGAATCAGAAATTATTGATGAATGTTTGAACAAGCATCCTAATACTGAAAAACTAATAGCTTATATTTATAACACCCTACTAAACAACGAGGTATCACCGACCGAACCATATAGATACAAATGGGAAAATGAAATGGGTCACCCTATAACGAAAGATATGTGGGACGAAAGTTTACAACAAATACATCAATGTTCATTAAATGCCAGACATACTTAAATACAATGCAAGGTCTTACATAGACTACACTACTCTAAAATAAAACTAAATGGAATCTTCCCACAAATCTCTCCTATTTGTGAGAAATGTCTACATCTAGAGGCTAATTTAACACACACGTTTGCAAACTGTATAAAACTTAAACATTTCTGGACTGATATTTTTGAAATAACTTCAGAAGTTATTAATACAAAACTGGACCCAGACACAACATTAATAATACTTGGAACATCAGAACAAAGTTTAACACTCACAACAAACCAAATAAATTTCCTCGACTACAGTATAATAATCGGAAAAAAATTAATATTACAATTTTGGAAAGGCCCTACAACCCCCACAATTAAAATGTGGATTACGGAAATGTCGGAGACCCTATACTTAGAAAGAATTAGACTTGTCTTAATGGACAAACAAGATATTTTCGATAAAATCTGGGCTCCATTCATTAACTATCTGAAGATAGTTTGGCACAGCACGAGGACCCAACTGAAACTTGAACTCAGGATCAGATGAAAAGCTATACTTTATAATCTACGAACCTATCTCCATTGACGTATTACAGGTAATCCATTCCACCTCCTCTGTCTTTCTGTTTTTTTTAATTTGAAACTTTCTACCCTCTCTTTCTCTCTTTCTATAAAAAATAAAAACACTAGAAGCAGAAGTAATTGATAATTGAACATTTTAATAATGTATGACTGATGTATATGAAAAGTCTTTTTACTATAATATGTAACTATACTTTACTTTATGTCTACTTCTAACAAAAATAAAAAAAATAAAGAAAGAGTGGTTTTCTGAAATTTAGACGAGTTTAAATTGTTTAAAAAGGGGTCTAAGAGTAAACCTAGCAATTATAGACCTGTTAGTTTGACGTCAGTGGTGGGCAAATTAATGGAAAGAATACATAGATAATATATATAAGCATCTGGATAAACAGGGTCTGATTAGGAACAGTCAACATGGATTTGTGCCTGGAAGGTCATGTTTAACTAAACTTCTTGAATTTTTTGAAGATGTTACTCGGGAAATTGATGAGGGTAAAGCAGTGGATGTTGTGTATATGGACTTCAGTAAGGCCTTTGACAAGGTTCTTCATGGAAGGTTGGTTAAGAAGGTTCAATGGTTGGGTATTAATGGTGGATTAGCAAGATGGATTCAACAGTGGCTGAATGGGAGATGCAAGAGAGTAATGGTGGATGGTTGTTTGTCAGGTTGGAGGCCAGTGACGAGTGGGGTGCCACAGGGACCTGTGTTGGGTCCACTGTTGTTTGTAATGTACATCAATGATCTGGACGATGGTGTGGTAAATTGGATTAGTAAGTATGCAGATGATGCTAAGATAGGTGGGGTTGCGGGTAATGAAGTAGCGTTTCAAAGTCTACAGAGAGATTTATGCCAGTTGGAAGAGTGGGCTGAAAGATGGCAGATGGAGTTTAATGCTGATAAGTGTGAGGTGCTACGCCTTGGCAGGACAAATCAAAATAGGACGTACATGGTAAATGGTAGGGAATTGAAGAATGTAGGTGAACAGAGGGATCTGGGAATAACTGTGCACAGTTCCCTGAAAGTGGAATCTCATGTAGATAGGGTGGTAAAGAAAGCTTTTGGTGTGCTGGCCTTTATAAATCAGAGCATTGAGTTTAGAAGTTGGGATGTAATGTTAAAATTGTACAAGGCATTGGTGAGGCCAATTCTGGAGTATGGCGTACAAAGGTCAAAGGTCAAAGGTCAAAAACTTCATTTGCCATTTGTGCTTACACACATAGGAACTCTTGTGCGGCTATTCAGAGAGTCAAGTTAAGTTAAAAATTAAAATTAAAAATTAAAAACATTTTAAAAAAAAATAAAAAGACACACAGAAGACACATAGAGCATTGTAACTTGCACAAACACTATATCAGGACATCAGTTCATTTTGTTGTGTTTTGGCCAAGAGTCTCACTGTTGCAGGGAAGAAGCTCTTAAAAAAGCGTGTTCTATTTGTGGCGATACTGTCCGCTCGTCTGTGCCTGAGGTTGTATGTGCAGTTTTTGTGTTTGAGCAGGGAGTGAGCTGGATGTAGTGTGTCTCTAATGATTCTCCCTGCTCTTTTTTGACAGCGCTGTGTGTAGATTGTGTCCATGGAGGGGAGTTCAGTTCTGATGATCCTCTCTGCAGTCTTTATGACTCTTTGCAGAGCCTTCCTCTCTGTCTGTGTGGTGTTTCCATACCACACCGTGATGCCTGTGGTGAGGATGCTCTCTACCAGTCCTTTGTAGACCTGGGTGAGAGGGCGACAGTGCAGACCAGCTTTTCTGAGCAGCCTGATGAAGTACAGTCTCTGCTGGGCTTTTTTCACTGTGGCTGCAGTGTTCAAAGTCCAGTTCAGATCTGATGTTATTTGTAGTCCCAGGTATCTGTAACTGTCAGCCCTCTCCACCACAGTCCACTTGATGATGAGGGGCTGCAGGGGGGGTGGATTTTTTCTAAAGTCCATTATTATTTCTTTTGTCTTGTCTGTGTTGAGGCTTAGGTCGTTCACCTCACCATAGGCAAGAATGTCGTTCACCAGACTCCTGTAGCCCGACTCGTCCCCCCCCCCCCCTTGATGAGGCCCAGGATGGTGGTATCATCCGCATACTTAATAATGATGGTGTTTTCCTGGGTGGAGACACAGTCGTGTGTGTACAGGGTGAAAAGTTTGGGACTGAGACAGCAGCCTTGTGGTGATCCTGTGCTGACGGTGAGCTCTGCAGACACCCTCCTTCCCATCCTCACCACCTGTGGTCTTTCAGTCAGGAAATCTAAGATCCAGTTGCAGGTGGGAGTCGGGACGCCGAGGTCTGTCAGCTTCTCAGTCAGCCTGCCCGGGCGAATGGTGTTAAAGGCCGAGCTATAATCCAGGAACAGCGTTCTGACGTATGTTCCTCTGCTGTCCAGGTGTTGCAGAATGTGGTGTAGAGCAATGGCCATAGCGTCGTCCACTGAGCGGTTGGGGCGGTAGGCGAACTGGAGGGGGTCGATCGTGCCCGGGACCATGTGATTGATGTGTGTGAGAACCAAATTTTCTAGACACTTCATGGCAACTGGCATGTGTGCCACTGGCCTGAAGTCATTCAGGGTGGATGGGTTTGTTTTTTTTGGAACTGGTACAATGGTGGAATATTTAAAAATACGGGGGACCACTGCTTGGTTTAAAGACAGATTGAAGATGTCTACATACACTCCCGTGAGTTGTTCTGCACAGGCCTTCAGAACTTTAGGAGGGACGCCATCTGGTCCCACAGCCTTGTGGGGTTTCACCTGCCTCAGAGATTTCAGGACCTGTACGGGTGTCACCTGAAAAACAGTGTCCGTGGGGTTGCATGGGGCTTTTGAGGGGGTGTCTGTGTTCAGTCTGTCAAACCTGGTGTAGAAGGTATTAAGGCTGTCTGGGAGGGTGACATCCTGGGGGTCTGTGGTTGGTACTGTTTTCTTGTAGTTTGTGACTGCTTGGATTCCCTGCCACATACTGCGTGTGTTGTTACTTAGGTAAAAGCTTTCAAGTTTTTGGGAATAAGCCCTCTTTGCATCTCTGATGGACTTCTGTAGCTCGTACCGGGCTTTCTTGTACTCCCTTTGATCTCCTGACTTAAAAGCTTCCTGCCTTTTCCTGATCTTCTGTTTTATGTTTCCTTTGAACCAAGGTTTCTGGTTTGGAAACACACGCACAGTTCTGGGAGGGGCACATATAGATGTGCACCAGCTGATGTAGTCACTCACAGCCTCTGTGTATTCATGAATGTCATCTGTGGCCACCTTAAAGATATTCCAGTCTGTAGCCTCTAAACATCCCTGCAGGCTAGCCTGTGCACTGTCCGTCCAGGTGTTAACAGTTCTGACTGTGACTGGCTATGCCTTAAGCCTCTTGGTGTAGGTGGGCTTGAGCCGAATTGCCAGGTGGTCAGACTTGCCGAAGTGGGGTATTGGTTCAGCTGTAAAAGCATTTTTGATATTACTGTAGCAGTGGTCCAGTGTCTTATTTCCTCTAGTTGGGAAAGTCACAAACTGATACAGTTTTGGAATGTTTTTCTTGAGGTTGCAATGATTAAAGTCTCCCAGAATAATAAAAGCAGCATCAGGATATTTGTTTTCATGCTCATTGATCATGTTGTGTAGCTCCCTGAGTGCAGCCTCTTCTTTGGCAGAAGGGGGAATATACACGACACTCACAATAATACATTGCAGTTCTCTGGGTAAATAAAACGGCCGTAGCTTCACAGTTAGATCTTCCACATTCTCAGAGCAAGATTTAGAAATAAGCTTACAGTCGGTACACCAGGTTTGTTTGACGAGGACGGCCGTTCCTCCGCCGCGGGTCTTGCCGCTGTCCGCTGCGCTCCGGTCCTCCCTGAAGGCCGTGTAGCCGTCTGGTGTTATCGCCTCGTCGGGTGTCCTTTCCCCCAGCCATGTTTCACAGAAGCACAGCATGGAGCAGTCCTGTAAGTTCCTCTGCGTGGAGCCCGAGCATGGAGCTCATCCATCTTATTTACCAGAGACTGGACGTTAGCAAACAGTATAACCGGGAGGGCTAACCTTCCATTATCTAAATGGTGGCCGACTAGGAAAAGGGGAGATGCAGCGAGACCTGGGTGTCATGGTACACCAATCATTGAAAGTGGGCATGCAGGTGCAGCAGGCAGTGAAGAAAGCGAATGGTATGTTAGCTTTCATAGCAAAAGGATTTGAGTATAGGAGCAGGGAGGTTCTACTGCAGTTGTACAGGGTCTTGGTGAGACCACACCTGGAGTATTGCGTACAGTTTTGGTCTCCAAATCTGAGGAATGACATTATTGCCATAGAGGGAGTGCAGAGAAGGTTCACCAGACTGATTCCTGGGATGTCAGGACTGTCTTATGAAGAAAGACTGGATAGACTTGGTTTATACTCTCTAGAATTTAGGAGATTGAGAGGGGATCTTATAGAAACTTACAAAATTCTTAAGGGGTTGGACAGGCTAGATGCAGGAAGATTGCTCCCGATGTTGGGGAAGTCCAGGACAAGGGGTCACAGCTTAAGGATAAGGGGGAAATCCTTTAAAACCGAGATGAGAAGAACTTTTTTCACACAGAGAGTGGTGAATCTCTGGAACTCCCTGCCACAGAGGGTAGTCGAGGCCAGTTCATTGGCTATATTTAAGAGGGAGTTAGATGTGGCCCTTGTGGCTAAGGGGATCAGAAGGGATGGAGAGAAGGCAGGTACGGGATACTGAGTTGGATGATCAGCCATGATCATATTGAATGGCGGTGCAGGCTCGAAGGGCCGAATGGCCTACTCCTGCACCTAATTTCTATGTTTCTATGTTTCTATGTTTCCACTGCTAACCAAGCGCCGGAGTCGTCGTTCGGTCCCTCCCCGTCTGCCGCGTCTCCGCCTGGGCCTGTCGTTGTCCGGGTGCCGGCTTAGCGACGAGTCGCTGTAGCGTATTAGCTCAGGGTAGGGGTTAGACGTGCTCGGGTCTAAATGTCCGAAAGGACTGCACTCTCTCAGTCGTAGTAGGGTCGCCCGGTCATAGACGCCGTTTGCTGACCATGCTGTTACCGTAGTATGGCACAAAATAACAAGAAACAGACAAAAAAACAGGTTGACTCTGAGAGCTCCGCGACGTCGCCCTCTCAGGTGCGCCATCTTGACGTACAATTTTTGTCGCCTAATTATAGGAAGGATGTCAACAAAATAGAGAGAGTACAGAGGAGATTTACTAGAATGTTGCCTGGGTTTCAGCAACTAAGTTACAGAGAAAGGTTGAACAAGTTAGGGCTTTATTCTTTGGAGCGCAGAAGGTTAAGGGGGGACTTGATAGAGGTTTTTAAAATGATGAGAGGGATAGACAGAGTTGACGTGGAAAAGCTTTTCCCACTGAGAGTAGGGAAGATTCAAACAAGGGGACATGACTTGAGAAGTAAGGGACTGAAGTTTAGGGGTAACATGAGGGGGAACTTCTTTACTCAGAGAGTGTGGAATGAGCGCCCAGTGAAGGTGGTGGAGGCAGGTTCGTTTTTATCATTTAAAAATAAATTGGATAGTTATATGGATGGGAAAGGAATGGAGGGTTATGGTCTGAGCGCATGTATATGGGACTAGCGGAGATTATGTGTTCGGCACGGACTAGAAGGGTCGAGATGGCCTGTTTCCGTGCTGTAATTGTTATATGGTTATATGGTTATATGGTTTAGAGCGATTTAGAGTGGTTTACAGGGGTTTAAAGAGGGTTGGAGGGTTTACATGCGGTTATAGGGGTTTTGAGGGGTTTACAGGGGTCTCAGAGGTTTACATACATTTACAGAGGTTTACATGGGTTTACAGCGGTGTCGAGGGGTTTCGAGTGGGTTAGAGGTGTTTGGAGAGGTTTACAGGGGTTTAGAGGAATTTACATGGGGTTTAGAGGGGTTTACAGAGGTTTAGAGGAATCCAAAGTGGTTTAGAGGCGTTAGAGGCAAAGCTTGTATATCTTATAGCTATATAAGATCTTTGGCTAGAGGGGTTTAGATGGGTTTAGAGGTGTTTAAAGTTGTTTGGAGGCATTTACATCGGTTTACAGTGGTTTCATGGATTTACAGGGGATTAGAGGGGTTAGGAGGGATTTCAAGGGTTCAGAGGAATGTATAGGGGGTTACAGTTGTTTAGAGAGGATGAGAGGGTTTAGAGGGATTTACAGGGGGTTGGGGGGGGGGGGTTAGATGTGTTTAGAGGGGTTTAGAGGTGTTTAGGTGGGTTAGAGGTGTTTAGATGAGTTTTGGGGGTTTTCGAGGGGTTTTGAGGGTTCAGAGGTGTTTGAGTTGTTTTAGAGTGGGTTAGTTGCGTTTACAGGGGGTGTTAGTGGTTTATATGGGGTTTACATGGGGTTTGGAGTGGTTTCATGGGTTTACAGGGGGTGTAGGTGAGTTCACACGGGTTTACAGCAGTTCGCATGTGTTTACACTGCTCTGGAGAGGTTTAGATGGGTTTTCAGATGTTTTGGCGTTTTTACAGGGGTTACAGGGGGTGTCTGGGGTTTACATGTTTAGAGGGGTTTAGAGGTGTTTAGAGCGGTTTACAAGGGATTTAGACGGATTTGGAGGAGGTTTAGAGGGGTTTAGATTGACTTACATGGGTTTACAGGAGTTTAGAGGGACAGAGCTATTTAGCGTGGTTTACGACGGGTGGGGTTAGTGGTTGCCACAGTTTTGGATTAGTTTAGAGGGGTTTAGGTGGGTCTACAAGGTGTTTACAGTGGTTTGGAGGGTTTTAGATGGATTTAAATGGGTTTAGAGGTATTTGGAGGGGTTTAGAGGGGTTAGGAGGGATTTAGAGGAGTTTGGATGTGTTTGAGGGGGGTTGGTGCAGATCAGAGAAGTTTAGAGGGGTTTAAGGGGGGTTCTACGGGTGTAGAGTTGTTTTGAGCGGGTACCGGGGCGTTAGAGATGTTTAGAGTGGGTTAGAGGGGTTCAGACGGGTTTAGAGGGCTTCAGAGGGGATTACACGTGTTTATAGATGATTAGATGGGTTTCGGTGGGTTCCGGTGGGTTTCGAGTTTTTTACAGGGGTTCAGAGGGGTTCAGATGGGTTTATAGGAGTTTAGATGGGGTTTAGAGGGATTCTGAGAGGTTCAGAGGGGGTTAGATTGGTGTCGAGGGTATTACAGGGGTTTCCAGTGGTTTAGAGGGGTGTAGAGATGTTCAGAGGGGTTCAGAGAGGTTTGGAGGTGTTTAGAGTGTTTTAGAGTGGTTTCGAGTGCGTTTTGTGGATCAGAGGGGTTCAGAGCGGTTCAAATGGGTTTAGAGGGGTTGAGAGTACCTCAGAAGGGATTAGAGAGGTTTAGAAGTGTTTACTGGGGTTCCGAGGGGTTTTGTGTGGTTCAGAGGTGTTTAGAGGGGATCACAGTGCTGCAGAGGGTTCAGAAGGGTTCAGATGAGTTTCCCGGTGTTTAGATGGGTTTAGAGGGATTCAGAGGAGTTTAGAGGGGTTCAGAGGCGTTCAGATATGTTTAGAGGGGTTTAGAGGTGTGTAGATGGTTTAGAGGAGGGTTAGATGGTTCAGAGGAGTTCAGAGGGGAATAGATGGATTTAGAGCCGTTCAGAGGGGTTCAGAGGAGTTTAGTGGGGTTTGGAGGGGTTTAGAGGTGGTCAGATGAGTTTTGAGGGGCGTCTGCGAAAATTGCGAGACTGGAGATAAAAGTACGAGCCTGCTACGAAAAATGAGCGAGCGTGATACGAACAATGCGATCCTGGTGCGAAAACTGCGATCAGGCGCAAAATGTGCGAGCCTGGTGCAAAAAGTGCGAGCTTGGTGCGCAAACTGCGCTCCTGGTGCGTAAACTGCGATCCTGGTGCGAAAACTACGGTCCTGGTGCGAAAACTGCGATCGTGGCGCAAAAATGTGCGAGCCTGGTGCGAAAAGTACGAACCGTCTTCAAAAAATGCCATCCTGGTCTGAAAAGTGCGAGCTGGTGCGAAAGCTGCGAGCCTGGTTCAAAGAGAGCAAGCCTCAGCAAATGGGGAATTTGGGGAGCGCAGCATTAAATGCTGAATCAGGGGAGGACACCAATAAATGGGGATGTAGGGGATAGCACCAGTAAATCGGAAATTAGGGGAGAGCGCCAGTAAACAGTGGCACAGCTGCCTCACGTTCAGAGACCGGGTTCGATTCCGACCACGGCCGCCGTCCGCACGGTCTGTATGTTCTCTCCGTGACCGCGTGGATTTCTCCAGAGATGCCGCCTGGCCCGCGGTTATTCCAGCTTTTTGTGACCACATATGTTGTATCTGTGTTTCTCAGCTAAAGCTATGCAGCTCGGAGGCACAGTGGTAGAGTTGCTGCCTTACAACGCCAGAGACGCGGGTTCAATCCCGACCAAGTGTGCTGTATGTATGGAGTTAGTACGTCTTCTCCCTGACCGCATGGATTTTGTACGACATCTTCGGTTTCCCCCAATCTCCAAAGACGCATAGGTTTGTAGATATACAGGTTTAAATGTAAGTTGTCCCCAGTGCGTGTAGGACATCGACAATGTGTGGGCATCGCTTGTAAGTGCGGACTCGCACTGTTCCTTTTCGAGACACTATTCTCCAGAGATGCTGTATGTCACGCTGGATTATTCCAGCATTTGTGTCTATCTTCGGTTGAAACCAGCATCTGAAGCTCCTTCCTGTGCGAAGCTATTCTTGTCAAGACATTTGAGGGGTTTAGAATGGTATATGCGGGGTTATAAGAGTTGTGAGAGGGTTCAGCGGGGTTTAGAAATGGTTCAGAGGGGGGTAGATGGGTTATAGCGGTTCAGAAGGGAAGTCGAGCTGTTTCGAAGGGGTTAGAAGGGCGTCAAGGGGTTTATAGGGCTTTAGAGAGTTTAGAGGGGCTTAGAGAGGCTTAGAGATGTCTAGAGGGGTTTAGAGGGGCTTACAGATGTTTAAGGCGGTTGATAGGGGCTCAGAGGCGCTCCCGAAGTCCTCAGGCCGCGCTGGTCGGTGCTCCGACTCTGGCGATCTCGGATCCCAGGCTCCGAGGTGTTTTAAATCCAGCGCCACCCGCTGCTGGGCGCTCTTAGCCACAGCTCATCTGATGTTGGAGTCGGCGTTCACAGCACTCCGGAGCTTACCGCACGACGACCCGGGTAGGACATCGCCCACTCCGTGATGGTGACCCAGCGCTGTGCCGCCACCGAAGCTGCAGTCCCGGCCGATCCCGGCAGGAAACGCCGCTCCAGTCCCGAAGGTAGGCCGCACGGAGAGGGCGAAGATGCGATTCCGCAGGAAAACCGCATCTCCGAACAGCTAGGGCTAAGAAAATACAATTTCTTCCTTCCCACCCCCACATAAAAAGTTTAGAATTCCAAAATAAAACGTTTTTAGACACTAGAAAGGGTGAAAAGGCGGACTGAAGGCAGAGCAGCCATACTCTTGCACATCCGCCATTTTGTTTACATGTGTTTAGCGGGGTTTAGTGGTGTTGAGGGCGTTTACAGGAATTTAGACCGATGTAGAGGGGAATAGAGCGGTTTCGAGAGGTTTCGAGGTGTTTCGAGGTGTTTAGAAGGGTTTACAGGGTTTTACAGGGGATATAGAGCGGAATAGAGAGGTTTCGAGGGGTTTGCAGGGGTGGTGGTGGGGGGGGGGGGTTAGATGTGGTTTACAGTGGTTTAAAAGAGTTGACGGTGTTTTAGAGGGGTTTAGAGGGATTTAAAATGGTTTGGAATTGTTTGGAGGTGTATATAGGGGCGTAGATGGGGTTTAAATATGTTTAGAGGCGTGTGTAGTAGTTTGGAGGGGGTCCGAGGGGTTTAGAGGAGTTTGGAGGGGTTTAGAAGGGGTTGGAGGTATTTGGATGGGTTTAGTGGGGTTTAGAGGGGTTAGAGGGTTTAGAAGATTAACACTGGTTTAGAGGGGTTTAGAGATGTGTTGAGGGTTTCTGAGGGGTTTAGATGTGTTTAGAGGAGTTTAGAAGGGTTTAGAAAGGTTAAGAGTTGTTTAGAGGGTTTTACAGGGGTTTAGAGAAGTCTACAGAGGTTTAGAGGGCTTTAGAGGGGTTCAGAGGGAAGTATAGAAGTTAGAGGTGTTTTGAGTGGTTTTCAGGGGGTTTAGAGCGGTTCCCATGGGGGTTAGAGTGACTTGGATGTGTTTATAGGCGTTTAGATGTGTTTATAGAATTTTAGAGGGGATTATAGTGGATTTGAGTGGTTTAGGTGTTAAGAGTGGATTACAGGGGTTTACAGGGGTTTAGATGTGTTTACAGGGGTGTAGAGGGGTTAATAATGGGTTGACAGGGGTGTTCATCAGTTTAAAGGGGTTTACAGCGGGGTTTAGAGGGGGTTGTAGTTCTTTACTGTCGTTTAGATGTGGTTTGAGGGCATTAGAGCGGTTTACAGAGTGGTTTAGAGGGGTTGGCAAGGTTTAGAGGGGTTTACAATGGTTTAGAGGGGTTTAGAGTGGTGTTCAGGGCTTTAGACATGGTTCCAGGGTGACCAAGGCTGAGAGCCGAACTTCCAGGGATATTCAATATTCAGGAGGGTTAGACAGAAAGGAAAAGGAGGTGGGGTAGCGTTGCTCGTTAGAGAGGAGAATAACGGAAAAGAACGGAAGGTATTGGCTTGGAGGACGTGGAATCGATATGGGTAGAGCTGCGAAACAATAAGGGGGAGAAAACGCTAGTGGGAGTTGTGTACAGGCCACGTAACAGTAGTAGTGGAGTTGGGGATGGCATTAAACAGGAAATATAAATGCGTGCAACAAAGGTAAAATATATATAATGGGTGACTTTAATCTACATATAGAGTGGGTGAATCGAATTGGCTGAGGAAGGGGATTTCTTGGAATGTATGCGGGATAGTTTTCTAAACCAACATGTAGAGGAACCAACGAGAGAGCAGGCTATTCTAGATTGGGTCTTGATGAATGAGGAGGTGTTAGTTAGCAGTCTTGCTGTGCGTGGCCCCTTGGGCAAGAGTGACCAAAATATGGTTGAGTTCTTCTTTAGGATGGAGAGTGACATTGTTAATTCAGGAACAAGGGTCCTGAACTTAAAGAAAGCTGACTTTGAGGAGATGAGACGTGAATTGGCCAAGATAGACTGGCAAATGATACTTAAAGGGCTGACGGTGGATATGTAATGGAAGGCATTTATAGACTGCATGGATGAACTACAACAATTGTTCATCCCAGTTTGGCAAAAAAAGAAATCAGGGAAGGTAGTGCATCCATGGATAACAAGGGAAATCAGGTAAAGTATCAAAACGAAAGACGAAGCATACAAATTAGCTCGAAAAAGCAGCCTACCAGAGGACTGGGAGAAATTCAGTGCAGCAGAGGAGGACAAAGGGCTTAATTAGGAAAGGGAAAAAAGATGATGAAAGAAAACTGGCGGGGAACATACAATACTGACTGTAGAAGTTTTTATAGATATGTGAAGAGAAAAAGATTAGATAAAACAAATGTAGGCCCCTTGCAGTCAGAAACGGGTGAATTGATCATGAGGAACAAAGACATGGCAGACCAATTGAATAACTACTTTGAATCTGTCTTCACTAAGGCAGACATAAATAATCTGCCGGAAATAGCAGGGGACCGGGGGTCAAATGAGATGGAGGAACTGAGTGAAATCCAGGTTAGAGGGGAAGTGGTGTTAGGTAAATTGAATTGCTTAAAGGCCGATAAATCTCCAGGGCCAGATAGGCTGCATCCCAGAGTACTTAAGGAAGTAGCCGCAGAAATAGTGGATGCATTAGTGATAATTTTTCAAAACTCTTTAGATTCTAGAGTAGTTCCTGAGGATTGGAGGGTAGCTAATGTAACCCCACTTTTTTAAGGGAGGGAGAGAGAAAACGGGGAATTACAGACCAGTTAGTCTAACATCGGTAGTGGGGAAACTGCTAGAGTCAGTTATTAAAAATGGGATAGCACATGTGGAAAGTGGTGAAATCATTGGGCAAAGTCAGCTTGCATTTCTGAAAGGTTAATCATGTCTGACGAATCTTATAGAATTTTTTAGGATGTAACCAGTAGAGTAAATAAGGGAGAACCAGTGGATGTGTTATATCTGGACTTTCAGAAGGCTTTCGACAAGGTCCCACATAGGAGATTAGTATACACATTTAAAGCAAAAGGTATTGGGGGTTCAGTATTGATGTGGCTAGAAAACTGGCTGGCAGACAGGAAGCAAAGAGTAGGAGTAAACTGGTCATTTTCACAATGACAGGCAATGACTAGTGGGGTACAGCAAGGCTCAGTGCTGGGACCCCAGTTATTTAAAATATATACTAAACCAAGTGCAGACCCGTCGGGTCTGTTCCCCCAACGTGCGGTTGTGGGCCGGGGGGGGAGGCGGCATGCAGCGTCACACACACTAACTATCCCCCCTCCCCGCACTCACGCTAATTACCCCACTTGATATTATATTAATATTATTAATTTGCTCATTTTACCCCATAACCACCCTATCTACTGACGCATCGCCCCCAACTTGCAGTCACATCTAGAGAGAGGGGGGGGGGCGGGGGTAGAGAGTGAGGATAGAGAGAGAAGGGGCAGAGACAGAGAGAGAGGGGAGGAGATGGAGTGGATGGAGGGGAGAGAGAGAGGGGGAGAGAGGGGGGAGAAGGGGGAGGGGGGAGAGAGGGGTTGGGGGGAAGGGGGGAGAGAGTGGAGGCGAGAAAGGGGGCGAGAGAGTGGGCGAGAAAGGGGGCGAGAGGGGCGGGGTAAGGAGGGGGGGGAGAGGGGAGCGCGATGGGGGTGAGAGTAGATAGGAGTGATGAGATGGGTGGGGGAGAGGTGGGTGGAAGGGAGGGGAGGGAGGTCAGGGTCAGAGGGACTAGTGGGAAGGGGTCGTGTGGAGGGGGGGAGGGGTGCTAGTGGGGATGGACAGTTGGCGGGGCGATGGAGGGGAGGAGGGGGAGAAAAATGAGGGGAGGAGAAGAGAGGGGGAGGAGAGGAGAGAGAGAGGAGAGGAGGAGAGGAGAGCCAGAGAGGGGAGGAGAGGGGGGAGAGACGGAGAGGGTAGAGGAGGAGTGGGGCGAGAGGGAGAGGTGAGGTAAAGCAGGATGGGGGAAGAGAGAGATGGGGGAGAGGAGGGGGAGAGGGGGGAAGAGGAGAGGGTGGGAGGAGGGGGGAGAGGAGAAGGGGGAAGGAGATGGGGGGAGGAGGGGGGTTGGAGGGGGGGAAGAGGAGGGGGAAGAGGAGGGGGGAGAGGAGGAGGGGAGAGGTGGGGAAGAGGAGGGGGAAAGAGGAGGGTGGGAAGAGGAGGGGGAGAGGAGAGGGGGGGAGGAGAGGGGGAGAGGAGAATGGGGGGAGAGGGTGGGAGGGGGAGGGGAGGGGGTGAGAGGAGTAGGGGGTGAGAGGTGAGGGGGGTGAGAGGAGAGGGGGTGAGAGGAGAGGGGGGTGAGAGGAGAGGTGGAGAGAGGAGATGGGGAGGAGAGAGAGGAGAGGGGGGAGAGGAGAATGGGCAGAGGAGGTGGTTAGAGGAGAGGGGGGGGAGGAGAGAGGGGGGAGAGAGGGATAGAGAGGGGGGAGAGTGGAGAGGTGAGAGAGGAGAGGGGGGAGAGAGGAGAGGGGGCCGATAGAGGAGAGGGGGGAGAGATGAGAGGCGGAAGGAGGAGAGAGGGGGGGAAATAGGAGAGGAGAGAGGGGGGAGAGAGGAGAGGGGGAGAATGGGAGGGAGAGGTGGGGAGAATGCCTTTTTACTCAACCCAAACCCCCCAAACAACCATTTGCATGCAGTGCTTTTTTCCCTCAAACTAACCATAACCATATTTTCATTTTCAAACCAAATTAAGGGGACTTACTCACAGCTGTGTAGACATTTGTTCAGTCATTCAGAGCTCATACCTCCATGTTGTAGAGACTGATTGGGGCACACCACTTCCTGGTTTTATAGTCCCTCCTCCTCCCACCAGCAGGAGCAGCAGAGAGAGTGGGGAATTTTGTAAAAGCATTAATATCTCTGTAATTTTTCATCGATAGGAAAAATCCTCGGCACACATACGGCGGAGCGGGGGCTCTGAGCAAGGTAGCCAAAAATGACGTCCGTAGGTGGCGGCGTTCTCTCGGAAATCTCAGCACAGAAGGCCAAAACCGGTCAAGAAAATACTTTTAGTAATATAGATTAATGATTTGGACGAGGGAATTGAATGCAACATCTCCAAGTTTGCGGATGACACGAAGCTGGGGGGCAATGTTAGCTGTGAGGAGGATGCTAAGAGGCTGCAAGGTGACCTGGATAGGCTGGGTGAGTTGGAAAATGCATGGCAGATGCAGTCTAATGTGGATAAATGTGAGGTTATCCACTTTGGTGGCAAAAACAGGAAAGTAGACTTGTATCTGAATTGTGGCCGATTAGGAAAAGGGGAGATGCAACGAGACCAATAGAAGGGGTATGGTGGAAGCCTGTAATTGGTGGAAGAGGATCAGAGGAAGCAGCTGATTGGGTGCAACCCCAGGTTTGCATTCTGCTTTCATAGAAACATAGAAACATAGAACATAGGTGCAGGAATAGGCCATTCGGCCCTTCGAGCCTGCACCGCCATTCAATATCATCATGACTGATCATCTAACTCAGTATCCTGTACCTGCCTTCTCTCCATACCCCCTGATCCCTTTAGCCACAAGGGCCACATCTACCTCCCTCTTAAATATAGCCAATGAACTGGCCTCAACTACCTTCTGCGGGAGAGAATTCCAGAGAATCACCACTCTTTGTGTGAAAAAGGTGTTCCTCATCTCGTCCCCCTTATTCTTAAACTGTGACCCCTTGTTCTGGACTTCCTCAACATCGGGAACAATCTTCCTGCATCTAGCCTGTCAAATCTCTTAAGAATGTTGTTAGTTTCTATAAGATCCCCCCTCAATCTTCTAAATTCTAGCGAGTACAAACCGAGTCTATACAGTCTTTCTTCATATGAAAGTCCTGACATCCCAGGAATCAGTCTGGTGTACCTTCTCTGTACTCCCTCTATTGCAAGAATGTCTTTCCTCAGATTAGAAGACCAAAACTGTACGCAATACTCCAGGTGTGGTCTCACCAAGACCATGTACAACTGCAGTAGAACCTCCCTGCTCCTATACTCAAATCCTTGTGCTATGAATGCTAACATACCATTCGCCTTCTTCACTGCCTACTGCACCTGCATGCCTACTTTTAATGACTGGTGTACCATGACACCCAGGTCTCGTTGCATCTCCCCCTTTCCTAATCGGCCACCATTCAGATAATAATCTACTTTCCTGTTTTGCCACCAAAGTGATAACCTCACATGTATCCACATTATACTGCATCTGCCATGCATTTTCCCACTCACCCAGCCTATCCAAGTCACCTTGCATCCTCCTAGCATCCTCCTCACAGCTAACACTGCCCCCCAGCTTCGTGTCATCCGCAAACTTGGAGATGTTGCATTCAATTCCCTCGTCCAAATCATTAATATATATCGTAAATAGCTGGGGTCGCAGAACTGAGCCTTGCGGTACCCCACTAGTCACTGCCTGCCATTGTGAAAAGGACCCGTTTACTCCTACTCTTTGCTTTGTGTCTGCCAACCAGTTCTCTATCCACATCAATACTGAACCCCCAATACCGTGTGCTTTAAGTTTGTATACTAATCTCTTATGTGGGACCTTGTCGAATGCCTTCTGAAAGTCCAGATATAACACATCCACTGGTTCTCCCTTATCCACTCTGCTAGTTACATCCTCGAACAATTCTATAAGATTCGTCAGACATGATTTACCCTTCATCAATCCATGCTGACTTTGTCCAATGATTTCACTACTTTCCAAATGTGCTGCTATCCCATCTTTAATAACTGATTCTAGCAGTTTCCCCACTACCGACGTTAGACTAACTGGTCTGTAAATATCCGTTTTCTCTCTCCCTCCCTTTTTAAAAAGTGGTGTTACATTAGCTACTCTCCAATCCTCAGGAACTACTCCAGAATCTAAAGAGTTTTGAAAAATTATCACTAATGCATCCACTATTTCTGGGGCTACTTCCTTAAGTACTCTGGGATGCAGGCTATCTGGCCCTGGGGATTTATCGGCCTTTAATCCATTCAATTTACCTAACACCACTTCCCGGCTAACCTGGTTTCTGACTGCAAGGGACCTACATTTGTTTTAACTACTCTTTTTCTCTTCACATATCTATAAAATCGTTTGCAGTCAGTTTTTATGTTCCCTGCCTGTTTTGTTTCATAATCTAGTATCCCTTTCCTAATTAAGCCCTTTGTCCTCCTCTGCTGGTATCTGAATTTCTCCCAGTCCTCTGGTAGGCTAGTTTTTCTGGCTAATTTGTACGCTTCATCTTTTTTTTGATACTATCCCTGATTTCCCTTGTTTTCCACGGATGCACTACCTTCCCAGATTTATTTTTTTGCCAAACTGGGATGAACAATTGTTGTAGTTCATCCATGCCGTCTTTAAATGCATTCCATTGCATATCCACCGTCAACTCATTAAGAATCAATCGCCAGTCTATCTTGGCCAATTCACGTCTCATACCCTCAAAGTTACCTGTCTTTAAGTTCAGGACCCTTGTTTCTGAATTAACGATGTCACTCTCCATCCTAATGAAGAACTCAACCATATTATGGTCTCTCTTGCCAAGGGGCCACGCACAACAAGACTGCTAACTAACCCTTCCTCATTACTCAATACCCAGTCTAGAATAGCCTGCTCTCTCGTTGGTTCCTCTACATGTTGGTTTAGAAAACTATCCCGCATACATTCCAAGAAATCCTCTTCCTCAGCACCCTTGCCAATTTGATTCCCCCTAAACTATATGTAGATTGAAGTCACCCATTATAACTGTTTTACCTTTGTTGCACGCATTTCTAATTTCCTGTTTGATGCCATCCCCAACTTCACTACTACTGTTAGGTGGCTTGTACACAACTCCCACTAGCTTTTTCTGCCCCTTAGTGTTTCGCAGCTCTACCCATATCGATTCCACATCCTCAAAGCTAATGTCCTTCCTTTCTATTTCGTTAATCTGCTCTCTAACCAGCAACGCTGCCCCACCTCCTTTCCCTTTCTGTCTATCCCTCCTGAATATTGAAATCTCTGGATGTTCAGCTCCCAGCCTTGGTCACCCTGGAGCCATGTCTCCGTGATCCCAGCTATATCATAGTCATTAATAGCTATCTGCACATTCAACTCATCCACCTTATTACGAATGCTCCTTGCATTGAGACACAAAGCCTTTAGGCTTGTTTTTAAAACACTCTTACCCCTTATACTATTATGCTGAAAAGTGGCCCTTTTTGATTTTTGCCCTGGATTTGCCGGCCTGCCACTTTTACTTTTCACGTTGCTACCTATTGCTTCTACCCTCATTTTACACCCCTCTGTCTCTACGCTCACACATTTATGAAACCCTTTCCCTTTAACTCCATCCTCCACTATCCCATTCGACACCCCACCCCCCTTATTTAGTTTAAAACCACCCATGTAGCAGTGGCAAACCTGCCTGCCAGAATGCTGGTCCCACACCTGTTAAGATGCAATCCGTCCCTTTTGTTCAGTTCCCCCTTACCCCAAAACAGATCCCAGTGACCTAAGAATCTAAATCCCTGCCCCGTGCACCAGTTCCTCAGCCACACGTTCAGGTCCCGTATCTCCCTGTTGCTGCTCTCGCCAGCACGAGGAACTGGAAGCAAACCGGAGATAACAACCCTGGAGGTCCTGCTTTTCAGCATTTGACCGAGCTCTCTAAAGTCACGCTGCAGAATATTCATCCCCTTCTTTCCGACATCGTTTGTGCCGACATGCATTACCACTTCCGGATGTTCACCTTCGCCCTTGAGGATTTTCTGCACTCTGTCCGTGACATCCTGGATCCTGGCACCAGGAAGCAGCACACCATCCTCGCATTCCGTCTGTTGCCGCAGAAAACCCTGTCCGTACCTCTCACAACGGAGTCTCCCACTACAATGGCGTTGCCTGCCTTAGGCCTTTTTAGTTTTGACTCAACAGCCCTATTCGCATCGCAAGCCAGTCCGCCGCTCAGTGTAAACACCTCTTCTGTCCCGACAGCTTCTAAGTGGGTGAACCTGTTCACAAGAGGTACAACACCCGGGGAAGTTGGCATCCCATGCTTCCCTCCCTTTCTCACTGTCTCCCACCTTCTCTCTTCCAGTACCTTAGGTGTAACAATCTTACTGTAGGACTTGTCGAGGAACGACTCCGTTTCTCGGACGAACCGGAGGTCATCCACTTGCTTATTCAGTTCCCCAACACGGTCCTTCAGGAGCTCTACCTGGATGCACTTCTTGCATTTGTAGCAGCCAGAGGCACCAGCGGTGTCCTTGACCTCCCACATGCTGCAAGCATCGCACTGAATCAGCTTGCTTGACATCTCCTTCTTTCGTCTCTACCTCTCAAGCGTATTGCGTGGTCTCCTCTTCTCAGGCTCCTCGCCGAAGACTCTCGAGTCAAAGACTCAGAGGTTTGGTTTGTAATTGCAGAAGGAGGTTTGCTTTGAAAATACAAAAGTTTTTTTTGGTTTGAAAATGCAAATGGTGCTTTGGTTTAGTTTGGAAATGCAAAAGGTGGTTCGGTTTGAAAATGCAAATGGTGGTTTGCTTTGTAAATGCAAATGGTGGTTTGCTTTGTAAATGCAAAAGGTGTTTTATTTGAAAATGAAAAAAGATGGTTTGATTTGAAAATACAAAAGGTGCTTTGCTTTGAAAATGGAAAAGGTGCGCGGGGGCGGGAATGGTGTGTGTTGATGTCACTCGGCCTCGCGGCGTTTCCCGGGAGCAGCCGTTGATAACCGACAGCCGTTAAAAGTTGTTCGTGTCGGGTCGGGGTCGCTCGGGAGCGAGCGTCGACTGCACACGACCGTGCAGTTAACGGACGTTGACGTGTGTGTGTGTGTGTATGGGGGGGGGAGCGTCGACAGTTGGAGTTCTTGAAGAATCCATTCAGTCCACCCTCTCCCCCGTCTCTCTCAGTTTAAAACTGTCGTTGACTTTCCTTCTCAGTCACACTGGCTTCTTTCTCCCCCTAGAATCTTTCTTCCTCTTTGGAATAAAATCATTCGGATTCTTCCGAATTATTCCCACCAGACATTCCTGCCATTGCTGTTCCACCCTCATCCCTTCCAGGGTCCATTTCCAGTCATCTTTGGCCAGGTCCTCCCTCATGCCTCTGCCGCCTCCTTTGCTCAGCTCCAATACCGACGCATCCGAGTTCACATTCTCCCTCTCAAATTACAGATTTCAAACTGATCATATTGTGGGCGCTACCTCCCAGTGGTCCCTTTATCTTGACTTCCCTTATCAAATCCGGTTCATCACACAACACTAAATCCAGAATTGGCTTTTTCCGGGTCGGCTCCGTTACAAGCTGCTCTAAGAATCCATTCGGAGGCATTCTTCAAATTTCCTTTCTTGTGCTCCAGTATCAATCTGAATTTCCAAATCCACCTGCATGTTGACATTTCCCGTGACCCACCTTTCTAAGATACCAATTGTATCTCCTGGTGTAATTGGTATCCTATATCGTGGTTTCATGTTTGGAGGCCTGTAAATAACACCCATTAGTGTATTTTTACCCTTACTATCCATCAGATCATGAGGAAGGTAACGCCCCTTCCGGGGGGTGCAGGAGTATAAAGCCCCTGAGGTCGGACGCGAGTCAGTCACTCTGGAAGATCATGAGAGAGTCCAGAACTGTAATTCTACGCAATGAGTCAACTGGACTGTGAGTCTTCAATGTGATTGGAATAACTGACGTAAGCCCGCAATGTGCTTGCAATAAACGATTTCTTAGCCCTGCACTGTGCTTGACTTGAAATGGAATGGATTGAATTGTTGGCCCAGCACTCTGCTTGACTTGAAACATAGAAACATAGAACATAGGTGCAGGAGGAGGCCATTAGGCCCTTCGAGCCAGCACCGCCATTCATTGTGATAATGGCTGATCGTCCCCTATGAATAACCCGTGCCTGCCTTCTCCCCATATCCCTTGACTCCAATAGCCCCCTAGAGCTCTATCTAATTCACTCTTAAATCCATCCAGTGACTTGGCCCCCACTGCCCTCTGTGGCAGGGAATTTTATAAATTCACAACTCTCTGGGTGAAAAAGTTTTGTCTCACCTTAGTCTTAAATGACCTACCATTTATTCTAAGACTGTGGCCCCTGGTACTGGACTCGCCCAACATTGGGAACATGTTTCCTGCATCTAGCTTGTCCAGTCATTTTTATAATTTTATATGTTTCAATAAGAACCCCATCATCCTTCTAAACTCCAGTGAATACAAGCCTAGTCTTTTCAATCTTTCCTCATATGACAGTCCCGCCATCCTAGGGATCAATCTCGTGAACCTACGCTGCACTGCCTCAATCACCAGGATGTCCTTCCTCAAATTAGGAGACCAAAACAAGGCCCGTACGATGCTTTTCAAAAAGGGGGGTGGCATGACAGGATTACAAACAACTTAATGTGAAGCGTGAAGTCCCTCAATGCCTGGGTCCAGGGCCCGCTTAAGGGCCCTGGAAGCTCAGGGGGTTTAGATGCTCTCTGATGCATTCGGAGTCTTATTTTTGAACATTTTTGCACAATAATCTATGACCAATATTTTAGAAATTAACAGGAATCTGAGGTAGCTTTTTCACACAAAGGGTGCTGGGTATACGTAACGAGCTGCCAGAGGAGGTAGTTAAGGCTGCGACTATCCTAATGTTTAAGAGACATTTGGACACATACATGGATAGGACAGGTTTAGAGGGATATGTGCCAAACGCGTGTGAGTGGAACAAGTGTAGGTGGGACATGCTGGTCGGTGTGGAGAAGTTGGGCTGAAGATCCTGTTTCCACACTGCATCATTCTATGAACAATGCATGTAGATAAGTAGAGAAGATTTGAAAGAGGAGTGAAATGTAAAGGCAGATAGAGGTTTATGGGTGGAAATGAACATAGGAAAGGAGGGGGGAGAGTGGGCTTGGGCAGATGGGTGAAGGGAAAATAGTCTCAAAGTGCTGGAGTAACTCAGTGGATCAGGCAGCATCTGTGGAGAACATGGATAGGTGACGTTTCACAGAGTGCTGGAGTAACTCAGCTCGTCAAGCAGCATCTGTGGAGAACATGGATAGGTGACATGTCACAGAGTGCTGGTGTAACTCAGTCGGTCTGGCAGCATCTCTGGAGAAAAGGTATAGATTGTATTTCGGGTCAAGATCGTTCTTCAGTAATATTCATGATGTGACATGCATAGACATTTCTAAATGTTACCCAAACCATCTTGCCATCTCCTATAACATCTCCTATAACATCTCTCCTGCCTTGGGTGATGCTGGACAGGATACAAGCTTTGGAACACGGTGTGAAGCTGTTGCCGTCTGTCCCAGCCTCAAGAATCTTTCAATCTCCTCCTGAAAAATGTCCATTGACTTGACCTCCACAGCTGTCTGTGGCAATGAATTCCACAGTTCACCATTCACTATTGGAAACATCCTTTCCACATCCTCTCCATCCAGGTAAAAACCTGCAATGAGAGGATGTGGAAAGGATGTTTCCAATAGTGGGAGAGTCTAGGGCCAGTTGCCACAGCCTCAGAATTAAAAGACATTCCTTTAGGAAGGAGATGAGCAGGAATGTCTTAGGTCAGAGGGTGGTGAACTGTGGAATTCATTGCCACAGACAGCTGTGGAGGTCAAGTCAATGGACATTATTCAGGAGGAGATTGAAAGATTCTTGATTGATACGGGTGTCAGATGTAATGGGGAGAAGGCATGAGGATGGGTTTGAGAGGGAAAGATAGTCATAGGGTGATACAGTGTGGAAACAGGCCTTTCGGCCCAGCATGTCCCATCTGCACTAGTCCCACCTGCCCACGTTTGATCCATATCCCTCCGAACCTGTCCTATCCATGTACCTGTCTAACTGTTTCTTAAATGTTGCGATAGTCCCTGCCTCAATTACCTCCTCTGGCACCTTGTTCCAGACACCTACCACCCTTTAAGTGAAAAACATACCCCACAGATTCCTATTAAATCTTTTGCCCTTCACCTTTTGCCCTCCTCTGCTCCTCGATTCACTTACTCTGGGCAAAAGACTCAACCATATCTATTCAAATCATGATTTTATACACCTCTATTAGATCATCCCTCTTCTTCCTGTGCTCCATGAAATAGAGTCCCAGCCTACCCAACCTCTCCCTATCGCTCTGGCCCTCTAATCCTGGCAACATCCTCGTTAAATCTTCACTGTACCCTTTCCAGTTTGATTACATATTTCCTATAACATGGTGCCCAGAAATGAACACAATACTCTGAATGCGGCCTCACTAACTTCTTATGCAACTGCAACATGACCTCCCAACCTGTGTACTCAGCCTGACACGCTGAGTTACTCCAGCACTCTGTGAAACGTCACAGAACAGGGCGAGATTCGC
The DNA here is from genome assembly GCF_010909765.2 of Amblyraja radiata. Classification (NCBI taxonomy): domain Eukaryota; kingdom Metazoa; phylum Chordata; class Chondrichthyes; order Rajiformes; family Rajidae; genus Amblyraja; species Amblyraja radiata. The sequence goes on from NW_022630169.1 coordinate 334,182, forward strand.
AAGTTTACTGATGATACAGAAGTGAGTGCTTTTGCAGAGAGTGAAGATGGTTGAGAAAGATTGCAGCAGGATCTGGATCAATTAGCCAGTTGGGCAGAGGAATTGTGATGGTTGCATGGTTCCTTGAAGGTGGTGGCGCAGGTATATCAGGTGGTCAAAAAGTATTTTGGCACTTTGGCCTTCAGCATCCGTAGAACATCCGGTGGCGCTGTTGCTAGCTGCCTCCGCCTTCAGTCCGGTATTTTTTATTTATTTTTTGTTATGTTTGAAGTGTGTTTTTTAATGCATTTTGTGGGGGAAGGGGGTACGGTAAGGGGGATACCGTCCTTCAGTCGCTTCCTAGAGAGGACGCGGCTATTATTCGTCGCGTCCTCCCCCCCCCCTCCCCCCACCAGCGGCATACCTACTGGGCATACCTACCTTTCCTGCCGGGACCGACCAGAGCAGCAGCGGCGGGGCAGCACTGATACATCGCGGGGCTGGGGATGCCTTACTGGGGATCGCCGTTTGGAGCCCCGGAGTGCTGGATCTGCGGCACCGACATCCTGGAGCCGTGGTTCGCGGAGCTCCCAACGCGGGCGGCGCTGATCAACAACGCGGAGTCCTGCGACTCCGCCCGGCTCGGCCTGTGGACTTCGGGAGCCGCGGACTCCTGTGGGAGGCGGCTGATCTGGAGGTCCGGGCCGCTGAGGATGTTCCCCGTCGAGGTTTCGGCGTCGGCGTTCCATCATCCCGGCCTGAGCATCGGGCCGCCCGTGGCGGAGACTGCGAGTGCTCGGGAGGCCCCGACCACGGGTGAACATCTGGGAAGATTGGCGGGGAGGCTGGCTGGACTATGGTACCTTCCTCAACTTTGGTGCCACTGTGGGGTTGTGTTGTGTCATGGACTTCTGTGTTTGTGCTTTAAAAAAAAAGTTTTATTTATTTATTATTTATTTTATGATAATTGATTGTAAGGAAAATCCATTTCGTTGTCTCTTATGAGATAATGACAATAAATTGAATATAATCCAATCCAATCCAATCAGTCAGAGTATTGAGTATAGACGTTGGGAGGTCACGTTGCAGTTGTATAAGACGTTGGTGAGACCGCATTTAGAATATTGTGTTCAGTTCTGGGCACCACGTTATAGGAAAGATGTCAAACTGAAAAGAGTACAGAGATCCCCGTCCTGGATCAGTCCAATCAGGGTTGTGTCATCCGCAAACTTGAGAAGATTTACAGAGGTGTCTGTGGAGGTGCAGTCATTGGTGTGGCGAGAGTAGAGGAGAGGGGAGAGAACGCATCTAGCGGTGCACCTATGCTGATCGTTTGCGGGTCCGAGATATGCTTTCCCGCCTCACATGCTGCTTCCTGTCTCTCAGGAAGTTGGTGATCCACCAACAGAGGGGTTCAGGCACAGTCAACACAGAAAGTTTGGAGCGTAATAGCTCTGGCACGATGGTGTTGAATGCAGAGCTAAAATCAATCAAACAAAATCTTCGCATAGGTCCCCTGGTGGTCTAGATGCTGGAGGATGAAGTGCAGGCCCAGATTGACTGCGTCATCCACAGATCTATTGGCCCAATTTGCAAAATGCAGATGGTCCAGCAGAGGGATTGTGATATTTTTCAGCTTGGCCAGCACAAGCCTTTCAACGGTTTTCATGACTACATAGGTCTGTGCGACAAGCGTGTAGTCGTTAAGACCAGTAATCCTTACCTTTTTGGGTACAGGGAAAATAGTGGAGACTTTGAAGCAGGCAGGGACAGTACATCTTTGCAAGGACTGGTTAAGCATGAGTAATTGGGTGTGAAGTGGTGATTGTAGTGGGGCGGGTGTAGATGGGCCCAGTCTTTGCGGACTGATGTCAGGCTGTGAGTGAGTGTGAAGTGTTGGTTGGGGTGGGAAAGGGTCCCCTCTTTTCATACTGGAGTCTTGCCTTAAGTAGGTGTGAAGTGGTGAATGGGAAGGAGAGGGTGCAGGGTCCATTCTTTGCAGACTGGGGTCTGGCTGTGTTTGTTGGGGAAGGGGAACCAGGGTTACGTTTCTGATTTTCAAACCTGAAGTAAAACTCATTCAGGTCCTTCGTCAGATGACGATTGTCCAAAGAGCGGGGGGCTTTCCTCTTATAGCTGGTGATTTCGTGCATGCCCTTCCAAACTGAAGAAGAGTCATTAGCTGAGAATTTGCTCCTCACCTTCCTTGGCAGCTCTGATTCCCCTTCGCAGCTCTTTATCGATTAGTCTATCTTTTAAATCTTTAACGATTAGGCTTGACGCATATTTGCCTCCCCACACGATCTCGAAATGGAAATGTTACATCTGTATATAATGATCCCAATAAAATGTGTATTTATGTCACAAACTATGGAATTCATATGTTTCAGTATTGTTTTCAAGGAAAAGAAAGCAGTTCCAATTGTTTGATATGATTTGATATTGTTTAATTTTATTCATATGGAGGAGAAAATATAATAGCTCTAAAAACCTACCTTAATTGTGTAATCTCACTAAAGGTAATCTCCCTTTCCTTATTCCCCTCACTCTCTCCCCCTCCCCCCTCTCACATCACCCCCACGTTCTTGCGGGGGGAGGGGCGAAGATGAAGGTGGCGCGGGCCCAGCGCGGGCCCTGCGGGCGGGGGATGAAGGTGGGGTGGGCCTGGCTGGGCCCCAGCAAGGGTCAGCGAGGGTGGCATGAGCCCAGCAGGGGTGGCGTGGGTCCAACGGGTGTGGCGTGGGCCCAGCGGGGATGGCGTGGGCCCAGCGGGGGTCAGCGGGGGTGGTGTTGGGGGAGGATGGCTTGGGCACCGGCGGCGGGGGGAGCCGAGGGGAGCGGGCCCTGCCGCAGTGGTGTCTGGTGTCGGGGTTACAGCCGTTGGGTTCGGCACCTACTCCTGCACCAATTGTCTATTGTCTATTAAATGGGGGGAATCCTGCACCAATACTCCCAAGTCCCATTGTATCTCCGATTTCTGGATTTTCCCCCTATTTACAAAAGGGTGAGATTCTCTGCCCACTCTCCCAACCTGTCCAAGTCCTTCTGCAGAGTTCCTGCTTTCTTTACACTACCACACACACACACACAACTATTTTCGTATCATCTGCAGACGTTGCCTCAAAGCCTTCAAACCCTCGTCCAAATCATGAATATATAATGTGAAGAGTAGCGGCCCCAGCACCGAGCCCTGCGGAACTCCAGTAGTCACTGGCAGCCAACCCGGAAAAGCCCCCTTTATTGCCACTCTTTGCCTTCTGTCATCCTGCCTGCCTGCCAACCTGCTGTCCGTGCTAGTATATGGGATAGAAAGGCAGGGGAGATGGAAAGGGAGAGAAAGAGGGAATGAGGGGGAGGAGAAGGAAGCACGAAGGCGGAGCAGGAAGGGGGATATGACGTGAGGCCGGGGGGGGGGCTGAGGGAGGTGAAGAGGAGGGGGAGCAGGAGGGGGGGGAGCAGGATGATGGAGGAGACATGGTTGATCAGGAGGGTGGTAACGATGGAGGGAGAATACGGGAGTGTAAACAGAGAGAAAGCAGCGGAGAAAGGTTTGGGAGGTGAGGGGTAGAATTGAGTGAAGTAAATATTGGGGAGATTGGGACGGTCACATATTTCTGATCGATTTGCAATGATCCGAGCGGGAGTGAGTCTGGAATTTACAAGTGGTTATTGACATGCATATATGCCCTAAAGGAGATTGGAAATAAATATAGAGGCACAAACTCTTCAATCCTTATGTACATTATTGATGCTTCCAAAGCCGTTGACCGTGTTAATCACAGAAAGCTGTTTGTTAAAATGAGTCAAAGAGGGGTGCCTAACACATTGTGAGAATTCTGGCCTAATGGTATGCCCACCAGACTAATCTTTATATTGATGATCTGTCCAAACAATTGAAAGCCTGTAATACTGGGTGCATGATTGGTAATATTTTAGTGAACCATATTATGTATGCAGGTGATCTTGTGGTCTTTAGTCCATCTAACGCTCGTCTCCAGCAGCTCCTTACTATATGTTCTGTGTATGGCGTGGAACATGATATTAAATATAATGCTTGTAAGAGTGGTGTTATGATCTGTGGAACCAAAGAGGATAAATGTCTAAAGTTTCCTGATTTTTAATTGTCTGACAATAATCTTAGTGTCTGTAATAAGGTAAATTATCTAGGGCATGTTATTACAGCACAAATGACAGATGATGAGGATATTAATGACGCATGCTGTATGTACAGGCGAATATTCTCTTGCGTAAGTTTGGTGCCTGTCCAGATGTGGTGAAGATGTCGCTGTTTGGAGCATACTGCACACCACTCTATACTGCGCACCTGTTGTCGAACTATGGAAGGACAAGTTTGCAGAGACTAAAGGTGTCATATAATGATGCCATGAGAACACTGCTAAGGAAATCTATCCTAAGGAATAAAGCCTAATCTGAGGAAGGACATTCTTGCCATAGAGGGAGTACAGAGAAGATTCACCAGACTGATTCCTGGGATGTCAGAACTTTCATATGAAGAAAGACTGGAGAGACTCGGTTTGTACTCGCTAGAATTTAGAAGATTGAGGGGGGAATCTTGTATAAACTTACAACATTCTTAATGGTTTGGGCAGGCTAGATGCAGGAAGATTGTTCCCGATGTTGGGGGAAGTCCAGAACAAGGGGTCACAGTTTAAGGATAAGGGGGAAATATTTTAGGACTGAGATGAGGAAAACAATTTTCACACAGAGAGTGGTGAGTCTCTGGAATTCTCTGCCACAGAAGGTGGTTGAGGCCAGTTCATTGGGTATATTTAAGAGGGAGTTAGATGTGGCCCTTGTGGCTAAAGGGATCAGGGGGTATGGATAGAAGGCAGGTACAGGATACTGAGTTGGATGATCAGCCATGATCATATTGAATGGCGGTGCAGGCTCGAATGGCCGAATGGACTATCCTGCACCTATTTTCTATGTTTCTATGTTTCTATTATAGTTCTGTAAATATTAGTCATCTAGACATCCACTAACTTTCAATGTTATTTAGTCATTAACTATTTACATGTGATTTACAGACGACACAGCAGTAACAGACATTGCTGTGTGAATGAACAGTTTGAACAATATTGCTGCTGCTGTTGTCACCATCAATCCACAGCATGAAGGAGCTGGTGATAAAGTAACATCCGGGATCCTGCAGGTCCCGCTGCAATTCCCCCGTCCCCCACTGGGGGCAGCACCAGTCATCTGGCATCATCAGCAGCGCCGTGTACCCGGGTCACGTGACAGCGGGCAGGGTCGCCTCTGATGTCACCGCCCGGCCGCCCCTGGAACCGTTGGGGTTTAAAGGGGAGGGCGGCCGTTTAAAGGGGAGGGCGGAGAATCAGCGAACAATATTCTGGTCCCAGGGTGGCGACGTCCCGAGATGTCCACACGTCCACACTCAGTCCGCGTCTTGTTCCCTGCAGACTCTTCAGCTGGTTCCGTCCATCTGCACTGAACTTATTCGCACACAGCCTGAAACAGGTCGAGGAATAAAGAGGAAGTAAACAGATGAAACAATAGTGTCCATAATAGGGACTGGGGTTAATATTTCAACAACATTTACAGAGCAAAATCACAGGAGGAGCCCGCGGATGGATGGATCCCCTGATATTTTATCACATTAAACATTAACACAAACACTCACCTGATCAGCTTCAGTCTCGGGAAGGCCAGTATGAGGCGGCGGAGAGCGGGGACACATCGGTCTGTGAGGGAGTTTTGTCCCAGGTCCAGCCCCGTCAGCGAGGTATTTGTACTGAGAGTGGAGATGAGATCCTTGGCTCCAGAATCTGTGAGACGGACATCATACAGCCTGGAGATGAGAGAGAGTGAGGGTGAGGGATACAGAGAGACAGGAGACGGTGCAAATCCCCAGTGTGTATCAGTGACACAATTACTGATCATAATAATGTTCAGTGTCAAACACCCAGTGACTGTAAACACAAACTCTCACAGTCTGGGACTTACCCCAGTGTCTGTATTTTACAGTCCGGGTTCCTCAGAGCCGCAGACACCAGTTTCACTCCGGAATCTCCCAGTTTATTACCACCCAAGTCCAGCTCCGTCACTGTGTGGGTTGTACTGAGAGAGGAGACGAGATCCATGGCTCCAGAATCTGTGAGACCGACACCGTACAGCCTGGAGATGAGAGAGAGTGAGGGTGAGGGACACAGAGAGACAGTAGACGGTGCAAATCCCCAGTGTTTATCAGTGACACAATTGCTGATCATATTAATGTTCTGTGTCAGACACCCAGTGAGTGTAAACACAATCTCTCACAGTCTGGGACTTACTCAAGTTTCTGTATTTTACAGTCTGGGTTCCTTAGAGCCGCAGACACCAGTTTCACTCCGGAATATCCCAGGTCGTTGAATACCAGTCTAAACACAAACAGACAGAGTAAGAAACAAACTGATACAAACCCCGGCGAGGCTGAGATAGGCAACTTCCCCCAAACAGATATTTCTGGAAGCACCTCAGCACATTAATGAATACATCTCTATGGTTGTGGTGTTTGGTGACTGTCACCATTTATTCTCATTCTCCGACGACTGGGGAAATGTTCCCTGTGCAGAGAACGGCTGCAACACGCGTGACCCGGGGGAGAGGGGGGGTACGGAGTCAACCACTGGTGTGTCGGGGGAGGGGGCATGGAGTCGACCACTGGTGACCCGGTGGAGAGGGGGGGACAGAGGAGGGTAAAATAGTAGGGGTGTTCCCCGTGCACAGTGGCGGCCGCTCGGCCCCATAGACGGGGTGCTGGACTTAATAACAAAATAGTTGAACAATTTTGCAGTTCAGTGTTAGCGTCAAAACGGACAGTTACCTCAAGTGCTGACACTTGTGCAGAACCGGTCCCAGCCGCTGGAAACCTTCACACTGAATGCGGCAGTCCTCCAGATCGAGGTGTTTGATTTTATCGCAGAGCCTGATGACATGAGACAGGACCGCACAGTCAATCGGGGTCAGTCCCAGTCCACTGAATGAAAGTGTTTCCACAGATTCCAGTGTCTGCTGAGCCAGTGCAGGATTCTGAGACTCAAACAGGTAGTGCATCGTGTTCAGGAGGCTCCGTGGACCATCTTCACTCTCTGTGTTTCTAGCCCGGCGTTGGACCTCCTCCTTCACCCAGTCAATCACTCGGCAGGTTGTTTCATTAGGAAATTGACCCAGAAACTCCTCCAGGCCCCGAGCTGACCGTGGGGAGGAGAGACCAGCGACAAAACGGAGAAATACTTCAAATCGCCCGTCTGTCGTGCTGTGGGCTTCAGATAGGAATTTCACGATATTCCCGGGATCTACAGTCAGGAATTGTGCAAGTGCGGCTACAAACTCTTGGATGGTGAGGTGCGGGAATGTGTACACCACGCTCCGGGCTGAATCCTCTCTCTCCAAAAGTTCCATCATGAACCCGGACAGGAACTGGGAAGGCTGCAGATTGTATTTGATCAAATCTCCATCCGTGAACACAATGTTCTTCTTGGACACTCCAGTGAAGGCCATCTGACCAAGCCTCAGGAACAACTCACGGAGGTTCTCAATCTCACGGCCGTGGTTTTTCAGGATGTTGTAAATAAAGTAGCAATATAGTTGGGTGATGGTCTTGGGAACTCGCTGCGGGTCCCGCTGTGTTTGTGTGAAGAAGGGGCCCAATGTCAGGCCGAGGATCCAGCAGTAGGAGGGGTTGTAGCTCATGGTGTACAGGATCTCGTTCTCCTTCACGTGTTTGAAAACAGCTGCAGCCACCGACTGATCTTCAAAATACTTGGTGAAATATTCCTTGCGTTCCTCACCAACAAATCCCAGGATTTCTGCCCGGACACTGATCTCTGCCTTTTCCAGTAAATGTAAGGCAGTGGGGCGGGTGGTCACTAGCACTGAACACCCTGGGAGCAGCTTGTGCTGGATTAAACTGTACACAATGTCAGACACGTTACACCGGGATTCGGGATCTGGGCACTGGTGCTGAGGTTCTGTGTCTCTCCCACAGTCAGAAAAATCAATTCTGCCCTTGAATTCATCCATACCGTCAAATATAAACAGCAATCCCTCTGGCTTCTTCCAGACCTCTCCTAGCATATTCCCAAAGTATGGATACTGATGCAGAATTAGTTGCCTCAGGTTTATACTGCAGTTAATTACGTTTAAATCCCGGAATTTGAAACTGAAGACAAACTGGAAGTGTCTGTATATTTTCCCCGTGGCCCAGTCATGAACAAGCTTCTGCACCATTGTTGTTTTTCCGATCCCCGGGACTCCAGCCACGGCTGCTGAACTCCCAGCTTTGTGATCAGACCAAAATCTCTTCATTTCCTTGAAGAAACTTTTCTGGAAGAATTGATCAAACCGTATTGTTTCCAGTTCTCTCCGCATATGTTTCTCTCTCCACTCTTCGTGGTCCCGGCCTCTTGCCAGCAGCTCATGTTCCACCAGTCTCCGATGCCGAACGGTGGAGATGATTGTGAGCTTAGCGTATCGATCACGCAGCAGGAAATTCTTAACCTTCTCTTTCATCAGGATGGTGTTCACGCTCAGTGTTTCAGTCTGTGCTCGCAGAGTCTCCTTGTGTTGCCGTTGAACATCTGTGGACATAGAGACAGCATGTCTGTATCTATTCTGGTGAAGGTGGAACAGCCAACATGTGTTCAGCAAAAATCATAGGGGGATGTTTTAACTGAACATTTGGAAAGTCAGAGATAGAGAGGTTGAAAATGAACATTGGCCGGGAAATATTTCACCAACCCAATGTCATTCCGAATGTGTTTGCTTCAGGCTAAATTGGCTGCTTTATTACACAGTGAAGCTTGTTTCACGGAGCACCAAGTCCACACCCTATTCTGCAGTGGCTACAGGGTCTGAATATGGGCACTTGACTTCACTGATCACCTGTACTGGGAAACACTGCGTATGGTAACAGTCGACGAGATCAATTACAATGTGTTGGGCTTCGGTTGAATTTGTTCTATTTAGTTTTAATTTAGTTTAGAGGAAACAGGCCATTCGCACAACCAAATCCACACCGATCATCGATCACCTGCACGACTCCTTTTCTTCAACTCGGGACAATTTGCCAGAAGTGAATTAACATACAAACTGCACGTCTTGGGAATTTGGGAGGAAACCGGAGCACCCGGAGAAAACCCACGTGGTCACAGGGAGAAGGTACAAACTCCACACAGACAGCAGGCGTAGTTAGTATCGAGCTGGGGCCTTTGGCGCTGTAAGGCAGCAACTCTGCGGCAATGTAACACCACTGTGCAACATGTGTATCAGGACGATGATACCCACCTTGCATAATCCGATTTTGAGAAGGCAGCTTGTGAATGGACCGATTCTAACCAACAGCTCATGACATTTCATGGAGTTTCCCCACTCCATTTCCTGTAATATCTGGACTGGAGACGGGATTGGACTCATTGTACCTGCTCCGTGTGTTCCAATAACAAGGCCACATGACATTCACCTCTGCCCAAACCCCGCAGCTCATTGCCCATGCTGGTCCAATTATGTATTCATCTCCTAATGTACTTTTGGGCCATTATCCAGTTCGTGTCCACCACACCACCGTGTAAATATTATATCCAAAAGCCCAACTATTCCATTAAATTCACTTTATCACCTTGTTACAGGCTCTTCCGTCGATCCATATAGATCACTGTTCTCGGGATAGAGCCAGCCCCATTGAACACAATCTCTTTCCTTCAGACCATTACAGACCAGTTAGTCTAACATCGGTAGTGGGGAAACTGCTAGAGTCAGTTATTAAAGATGGGATAGCAGCACATTTGGAAAGTGGTGAAATCATAGGGCAAAGTCAGCATGGATTTATGAAAGGTAAATCATGTCTGACGAATCTTATAGAATTTTTCGAGGATGTAACTAGTAGAGTGGATAAGGGAGAACCAGTGGATGTGTTATATCTGGACTTTCAGAAGGCTTTCGACAATGTCCCACATAAGAGATTAGTATACAAACTTAAAGCACACGGTATTGGGGGTTCAGTATTGATGTAGATAGAGAACTGGCTGGCAGACAGGAAGCAAAGAGTAGGAGTAAATGGGTCCTTTTCACAGTGGCAGGCAGTGACTAGTGGGGTACCGCAAGGCTCAGTGCTTGGACCCCAGCTATTTACAATATACATTCTTGCCATGGAGGGAGTACAGATAAGGTTTACCAGACTGATTCCTGGTTTGCAGGACTTTCATATGAAGATAGACTGGATAGACTCGGCTTGTACACGCTGGAATTTAGAAGATTGAGGTGGGATCATAGAAACGTACAACATTCTTAAGGGGTTGGACAGGCTAGATGCAGTAAGATTGTTCCCGATGTTGGGGAAGTCCAGAATAAGGGGCCACAATTTTAGGATAAAGGGGAAATCTTTTAGAACCGTGATGAGAAACAAAAAAAATTCACACAGAGAGTGGTGAATCTCTGGAAATCTCTGCCACAGAAGGTAGTTGAGGTCAGTTCATTGGCTATATTTAAGATGGAGTTAGATGTGGCCCTTGTGGCGAAAGGGATCAGGGGGTATGGAGAGAAAGAAGGTACAGGATACTGATATGGATGATCGGCCATGATCATATTGAATGGCGGTGCAGGCTCGAAGGGCCGAATGGCCTACTCCTGCACCTATTTTCTATGTTTCTGTGAGAGGCCCATTAGCTGCTCCGACTGCGGAAAGAGCTTTGCCTGGTTGTCTGGCCTACTGGAGCACCGGCAGGTGCACAGCAGTGAGCGGCCCTTCACCTGCGCTGCCTGCAGCAAAGGCTTCAAGTCATTAAATTACCTGAAGATGACCAGGCTCCAGTACACCGGGAGCGGCCCGACACCTGCAGTGACTGCGGTAAGGGCTTCATCAGCTGCACCAGGCTGCTGGAGCATCAGCGGGCGCACACGGGCGAGCGTCCCGTCCCCAGCCCGGTGTGTGAAGAGGGCGTTGCCATGGCCTCCCACGCCCTGTCTCACCAGTGCGTGCACACCAGTGGCCATCTTTTAGGACCGAGATGAGGAAACCATTTTTCACACAGAGAGTGGTGAATCTCTGGAATTCTCTGCCACAGAAGGTAGTTGAGGCCAGTTCATTGGCTATATTTAAGAGGGAGTTAGATGTGGCCCGTGTGGCTAAATGGATCAGGGGGTATGGAGAGAAGGCAGGTACAGGATACTGAGTTGGATGACCAGCCATGATCATATTGAATGCCGGTGCAGGCTCGAAGGGACGAATGGCCTACTCCTGCACCTATTTTCTATGTTTCTCTGTTTCTATACCTTGACTCCATCCTATCCCCCTGGTTAAATCCCTCCTTACCTATGTTCATGACACCTCAGACTCTCCGTCGTCTACGCGCATTTCATTCTCTAGGCCCCCATCCTCTCTTCACCATGGACGTCCATTCACTCTACACCTCCATCCCCCACCAGGATGGTCTCAAATCTCTCCGGTTCTTCCTCGAACGGAGAAGCAACCTATACCCGTCCACTGATACTCTCCTCCGCCTAGCGGAGTTGGTCCTTATCCTCAATAACTTCTCGTTTGACTCCTCCCATTTTTTCCAAATACAAGGCGTAGCTATGGGCACACGCATGGGCCCCAGCTACGCCTGCCTCTTTGTCGGGTACGTCGAACAATCCTTGTTCAATACGTACCAGTACACCATCTCCGACCTCTACCTCCGCTACATCGACGACTGCTTTGGTGCTACCTCCTGCACCCACACACAACTGACTGACTTCATCCGCTTCACCACTAACTTCCATCCGGCACACAAATACACCTGGACCATTTCCGATATTTCCCTACCATTCCTTGACCTCACTATCTCCATTGCAGGTGACAGACTACTGACCGACATCCGCTATAAACCCACGGACACCCATGGCTATCTGGACTACACTTCTCCCCACCCTGCTTCATGTAAGGACTCCTTCCCCTACTCCCAATTCCTCCGTCTACGCCGCATATGCTCCCAGGATGAGGTGTTCCACACCAGGGCATCTGAAATGTCATCATTCTTCAGGGAACGGGGGTTCCCCTCCTCCACCTTAGATGAGGCTCGCACCAGGGTCTCTTCCATACCCCGCAACACTGATCCCCATACCCCCACTCGCAACAAGGGCAGAGTCCCCCTAGTCCTCACCTTTCACCCCACCAGCCGTCACATACAACAAGTAATCCTCCGTCAGTTTGGCCACTTCCAACTTGACCCCACCACTCGCCACATCTTCCTATCTCCCCCCTTGTCTGCTTTACGCAAAGATCGCTCCCTCCGTAACTCCCTTGTCAATTATTCCCTTCCCTCCCGTACCACCCCCTCCCCGGGCACTTTCCCTTGCAACACTTGTCACTTTACCTCCCCCCTCGACTCCATTCAAGGACCCAAGCAATTGTTCCAGGTGCGACAGAGGTTCACCTGCATCTCCTCCAACCTCATCTATTGCATCCGCTGCTCTAGATGTCAGCTGATCTACATCGGTGAGTCCAAGTGGAGGCTTGGCGTTCATTTCGGCAAACACCTCCGCTCGGCCCGCACTAACCAACCCGATCTCCCGGTGGCTCAGTACTTCAACTCCCCCTCCCATTCCGTATAAGACCTCTCGGTCCTGGGCCCCCTCCATGGCCAGAGCGAGCACCACCGGAAATTGGAGGAACAGCACCTTATATTCCGCTTGGGGAGTATGCATCCTGGAGACATGAACATTGAACTCACAATTCTGTTAGCTCTTGTTGTGTCCTCCCCTTCCCAGCTCTCCCTCACCCCTCGGGCTCCTCCTCCTCCTTTTTTCTTTCTTCTCCCCGCCAGTCTGAAGAATGGTTTTGGCCCGAAACGGTGCCCATTTCCTTCGCTCCATAGATGCTGCTGCACCCGCTGAGTTTCTCCAGCATTTTTGTGTACCTTTGACTCTACAAACCTCCATCACATTCCTACTCTACATCACTGCGGCCTGCTCTGTACATGGGAACCAGCGTCTGAAAGCAGGCAATTCCCCAGGAACTCCAAGCAAGTCCGGGTTCTGCTGTAGAACTCCGCATTGCAACACTTCCTGCGCTGCAGTTGGAGGTTCCGATTTTTCCTTTGGTCGAGTACGTTTTGGGAATTCTCTGGATTCTCTGGCAGTGCTGCCGAGAGTGGAATTCGGTGACTTGCTGAATGACAGACAGCAGCCCGTCGCTGGATTCCCCATGGTGGAATCTAATTATACATCGAGACTCCACAAAATGACCGAGGATTGTGACAAAATCTAATGGTTCCCCGTCCGTCCTCCAGAGCCTGCAAGGAAGGCCCAGTGCCCAAGGTCTGACAGATTCCGATCAGGCAGCTGAAGGCAGACATTCAGTTTCACAGTGAAAGGCTGTGGGAGTCCCATCCCATCACTTACCTTTCAGGTGAGTGGGCACTTCAGATACACCCTGCCCTGCCATGTCCATGTAGGCGAACTGGTCTTGACCTGTTTAAACAGATTAACGTATTAACTTGTGACCTTACATCCCAGCGGTATGAATAATGACCTCTAACTTCAAGTAACACTTGCTTTCCCTCTCTCTCCATCCCTCACACCTTCACAGTTCTCGGACCAGTCTGCTTGTCCTTGATTACATTTTATCTGTTTGTTTTGTTGTTACCTTCTCCTCGCTAACAATGATCTATTCCAGTGATTCTTAAACTAGTACAGTATCATTCACCCTTGAGTCTTTATCACAACATTTCATTCACCCACCACTAAATATTCTTAAGTTTTTTTGGTGATTTTCGCTTATTCTCCCTTGTGTATAAATAGCTGAATAAATTAAATCATTCACCCCTCTAGTTTCATTCATCGCGAAACAGTTTAATTCACCATTGGGTGATCCATTCACCAGTTTAACAAGCACTGATCTATTGTACAATTTCATTGACCTCATTCCTCTTTGTCCGTTTTCACACCTTTACACTTCCTTATCTCTGTAGCTTCCACTCCCCTGACTCAGTCTGAAGAAGGATCTCGATACGAAACGTCACCCATTCTTACTATCCTGAGACGCTGCCTGTCCCGCTGTTATTCCAACATATCTTGTGCTTAACTTGCATGGTCCCTTTTGTTCAATATTGTAAGATCAGCAGCATTTACAGCTGAAGTTTAATAGTCTAATGTTGCCGTACCTTGAGCCAGTATCTCTTTCAATAATCTGCTCAGCTTCGGTAGTGTTTGACGTATTTTCGCAAGGGATTCCCACATCACCCTTCGTGCCCCAGAACCCTTCTCCATCACCAGATTCAGGAGTAGTTTGGAGCCGGCCGTTTGGTTTCCCTTCTCTGCGAGTTCAGTCACACTCTGTAATGAACAATGGTGAACATATTGAGGAGCGGAGGAAAGCAAGCAGCTAGCGGGAGAAAAGGGCCAACTCCGAGACAGGGCCCCGAGCGGCACTGTCACCGTGCAATCATTAGGCTGACAATGACCCACCCTGAACACTGACTGACCCAGCGCAGTCTGACTACCACAGGGTCAGCGTTGAGCTTCCCCAGGGTAAGTGCTGATTAACTACAGAAAGAGCACACATCACTACTGGGCTCAATGAGGGGTCTGGTGTCAGCTGGGGAACCGGTAGGGAGGTGAAGCCAGTGACCACAGGACATGTGCGCAGGGAGAGAGTCGGAGGTGAAGCAGCAGTGAGGCAGTGAAACATGTTTCAAGTGGAACAATCACATGGGGAATGTTATGGTTAGGTTTGGTTTGTATTTTTGGTGTCATACAGTTTAGGATCATACATAAGGTCCGTGATCACCAGTCATTAATTATCTCCGCGGCTGCCTTCCTGGTGTGTATCGTTAATAATTATTCAACAATGTCAATCTTTACACCGTTGTAATTACAAAACTGTGAAATACTCCTAAGGAAAATGCAACTGCAACGCGAGGCATGATGTAATGTGCCCAAACGCCGTGAATCACTGGGACTACACAGCCCCTTGTCAGGGCCTTTGGGCCTAGTATATGAAACATCATGGAAGACAAGCTTAATACAATCTGCGCTCGCAATACCATGAGGTGTCATATCACCAGAAGTCACGTGCCCATATGTGGCTAAAGATGGGAATTCAGGACAATTGGTGACTTCTGTCGGTGCTGTGAGCATGTGTTGATCGAATACAGGCTCAGTGTTGCTGCATCTCCAGACTCCTTTGTGAAGTTTGATCCACATGTGCCCCTGATATTTCATTCTCCAGCCGTCCCTTTACATTGGTTCTCTCAGTCTGTGTTAAATTTAGAAACAACACAAGATCTGTGTCCCATCCACTTACGTGATAATCTCGCCCAGTGAAGTGATCCGCGCCCGTTAGCATCAAGCCAAGTCCATCCACAACCTCTTCAATCGCCTGCTCCAGTCGGTCCTTGTAGAATCTTGTCAACTGTAAGAGCTGGTGATCGTCACAGTTTGACAGGAAAGTTGAGATTGCGGCGTTTATATCTGTGAACGCAGGAGGGGTAGGAAAACATCATCTGATAAATCGTTCACCATTGTCCCTCAGTTCAGACTTCCATGAGTGCAAATGAAAGAAACTGCAATTTTGTTGTTGTTTTTTCTCTCAATGTTTTATTTAACTGCAGTTTTAACATCACGTATTGGCAGTGAACGGTTCCCGCTCCCACACCATTCATCACACCTAAAAATGTTCTCTAGCTGGGCCACAGAAAATAGATAGAAAGATAGTCACATCATCACCACTGTGCAATAGCCCAGGAAACCAGAATTAAATCGTCACCTGGCCTTCCAATCTGATATTGAATTATGTGAGGTAAGGGAAACAAGTAGAGTAGCTATGGAAACTTTGAGATTCAAAAAAGAGGAAGTACTGTCACTTTTGAGAAATATAAACGTGGATACGTCTCCAGGTCCGGATAGGACATTCCCTAGGACATTGCGGGAAGTTAGTGTAGACATACCAGGGGCTATGACAGAAATATTTCAAATGTCATTAGAAACGGGAATAGTGCCGGAGGGTTGGCGTACTGCGCATGTTGGTCCATTGTTTAAAAAGGGGTCTAAGAGTAAACCTAGCAATTAGAGACCTGTTAGTTTGACATCAGTGCTGGGCAAATTAATGTAAAGGATACTTAGAGATAATATATATACGCATCTGGATAAACAGGGTCTGACTAGGAACATGGATCAACATGGATTTGTGCCTGGAAGGTCATGTTTGACTAACCTTCTTGAATTTTTTGAAGAGGTTACTCAGGACATTGATGAGGGTAAAGCAGTGGATGTTGTATATATGGACTTCAGTAAGGCCTTTGACAAGGTTCCTCACGGAAGGTTGGTTAAGAAGGTTCAATTGTTGGGCATTAATAGTGGAGTAGCAAGATGGATTCAACAGTGGCTGAATGGGAGATGCCAGAGAGTAATGGTGGATGGTTGTTTGTCAGGTTGGACGCCAGTGACTAGTGGGGTGCCACAGGGATCTGTGTTGGGTCCACTGTTGTTTGTCATGTACATCAATGATCTGTATGATGGTGTGGTAAATTGGATTAGTAAGTATGCAGATGATACTAAGATAGGTGGGGTTGTGGATAATGAATTAGATTTTCGAAGTCTACAGAGAGATTTATGCCAGTTGGAATAGTGGGCTGAAAGATGGCAGATGGAGTTTAATGCTGATAAGTGTGAGGTGCTACATCTTGGCAGGACAAATCAAAATAGGACGTACATGGTAAATGGTAGGGAATTGAAGAATGCAGGCGAACTAAGGGATCTGGGAATAACTGTGCACAGTTCCCTGAAAGTGGAATCTCATGTAGATAGGGTGGTAAATAAAGCTTCTGGTGCGCTGGCCTTTATAAATCAGAGCATTGAGTATAGAAGTTGGGATGTAATGTTAAAATTGTACAAGGCATTGTTGAGGCCAATTCTGGAGTATGGTGCACAATTTTGGTCGCCTAATTATAGGAAGGATGTCAATAAAATAGAGAGAGTACAGAGGGGATTTACTAGAATGTTGCCTGGGTTTCAGCAACTAAGTTACAGAGACAGGTTGAACAAGTTAGGGCTTTATTTTTTGGAGCGCAGAAAGTTAAGGGGGGACTTGATAGAGGTCTTTAAAATGATGAGAGGGATAGACAGAGTTGACGTGGATAAGCTTTTTCCACTGAGAGTAGGGAAGATTCAAACAAGGGGACAAGACTCGAGAATTAATGGACAGAAGATTAGGGGTAACATGAGGGGGAACTTCTTTACTCAGAGAGTGATGGCTGTGTGGAATGAGCTTCCAGTGAAGGTGGTGGAGGCAGGTTTTTTTTTATCATTTAAAAATAAATTGGATAGTTATATGGACGGGAAAGGAATGGAGGGTTATGGTCTGAGCGCAGGTATATGGGATTAGGGGAGAATACGTGTTCGGCACGGACTAGAAGGGTCGAGATGGCCTGTTTCCGTGCTGTAATTGTTATATGGTTATCATATGTTTATATTGAAAATACTTGTATTTCTGAAAATACTCCAATCCTTCACAATTTAATAGATTTAACATCTGTTTTCCTCAGTGGCTGTTGCAGGCGTTTTCCACATTGGGGCCTGGCTTGGACAAAAAGGGCACCTCCTGTTCCCTGAACTGTCAGTTTAGAATTTTTGTGCAGTTCAGATCCCCCAATGACAGTAAGCATATTAGTCTTTGGAAATGGTGCAAAAGATGTTGGCCAAATTGTCCCCTGGATTAGAGGGTGTTAGCTACAAAAGAGGTTGGACAAACCTGGATTGCTTTATGTGGAGCGTGAGAGGTTGAGGGCAGAATTGATAAACATTGCAATGCCTTGAATGTGCTGCCAAACCTGGTGGTGGAGGCAAATATGATCGTTCCCTTTAAGCAGCTTTTAGGTAAGCACATGGATAGGGTGGGAGACGAATCACATGTAAACAGAAGTGATTAGTGTTGTAATGTATGCACGCATATTCATGTTTATGTGAATGAGTTGGTGTTGTATTTAAGTAGGGAATGTTGGGTAATAAACCGCTCTCGTGATCCAGGCAACCTGCGTGCAAGTTGTTATTCATTTTGCCGTCAGGAATATAACAAGATTGGCAACGAGGATGTGATCGAGTTTGTGAACTCATCCTTTAAATACAGTGCAGGACTGTTTTGCAACACGCAGTATTGTTTAACATTGTAAACAGTAAATACGGAGTTGTGTCGCAGTTGTTTGTGAGCTGGACACGGTAGGCTGCAGGTCCTTCTATGCAGGGGACTGTAGTTTAAAACAGCAGCTGGACAAATCATCAAGTGTTTGTCAGGCTATCTCTATGTTGTGTCTACGTGGCAAGATGTCATCCTTGGGATTGTATAAAATTTCAAACTGAGTATTTTTTGTCGAATTCCTCAAGCTGAATAGCATTTGTACAGCTACGTTTTAGGTGAATTGTTACATAGAAACATAGAAACAGAAAATAGGTCCAGGAGTAGGCCATTTGGCCCTTCGAGTCTGAACCGCCATTCAATATTATCATGGCTGATCATCCAACTCAATATTCCATCCCCGCCTTCTCTCCATACCCCCTGATCCCTTTAGCCACAAGGGCCACATCTAACTCCCTCTTAAATATAGCCAATGAACTGGCCTCAACTATCTGCTGTGGCAGAGAATTCCACAGATTCACCACTCTCTGTGTAAAAAATGATTTTCTCACCTCGGTCCTAAAAGACTTCCCTCTTATCCTTGAACTGTTACCCCTAGGTCTGGACTTACCTAACATCGGGAATAATCTTCCTGCATCTAGTCTGTCCAACCCCTTAAGAATTTTGTAAGTTTCTATAAGATCCCCCCTCAATCGTCTGTATTCTAGAGAGCAGAAGCCGATCCTATCCAGTCTTTTATCATATGAAAGTCCTGACATCCCAGGAATTAGTCTGGTGAACCTTCTCTGTACTCGCTCGATGGCAAGAATGTCTTTCCTCAGATTAAGATACAAAAACTGTACGCAATACTCCAGGTATGGTCTCACCAAGACCCTGTATAACGGCAGTAGAACCTCCCTGCTCTTATACTCAAATCATTGTGCTATGAATGCTAACATACCATTTGCTTTCTTCACTGCCTGCTGCACCTGCATGCCTACTTTCAATGACTGGTGTACCATGACACCCAGGTCTCGTTGCATCTCCCCTTTTCCTAATCGGCCACCATTCAGATAACAGTCTACTTTCCTCTTTTGCCACCAAAGTGGATAACCTTACATGTATTCACATTATACCGCATCTCCCATGCGTATGCCCACTCACCCAACCTATCCAAGTCACCTTGCTGCCTGCTAGCATCCTCCTCACAGCTAACACTGCCCCCAGCTTCGTGTCATCCGAAAACCTGGAGATGTAGCATTCAATTCCCTCATCCAGATCATTAATATATATTGTAAATAGCTGGGGTCCCAGCACTGAGCCTTGCGGTAACCCACTAGTCACTGCCTGCCATTCTGAAAAGGACCCGTTTACTCCTACTCATTGCTTCCTGCCTGCCAGCCATTTCTCTATCCACATCAATACTGAACCCCCAATACCATGCGCTTTAAGTTTGCATACTAATCTCTTATGTGGGACCTTGTCGAAAGCCTACTGAAAGTCCAGATAAAACACATCCACTGGTTCTCCCTTATCCACTCTACTAGTTACATCCTCGAAAATTGCTATAAGATTCGTCAGACATGATTTACCTTTCATAAATCCATGCTGACTTTGTCCAATGAATTCACAACTTTCCAAATGTGCTGCTATCCCATCTTTAATAACTGACTCCAGAATTTACCCCACTACCGATGTTAGACTAACTGGTCTGTAATTCCCCGATTTCTCTCTCCCTCTCTTTTTAAAAAGTGGGGTTACGTTTGCTACCCGCCAATCCTCAGGAAGTACTCCAGAATCTAAAGAGTTTTGAAAGATTATTACTAATGCATCCACTATTTCTGGAGCTACTTCCTTAAGTACTCTGGGATGCAGCCTATCTGGCCCTGGGGATTTATCGGCCTTTAATCCATTCAATTTACCCAACAGCACTTCCCGACTAGCCTGGATTTCACTCAATTCCTCCAACTGGTTTGAACCGCGGTCCCCTGCTATTTCCGGCAGATTATTTATGTCTTCCTTAGTGAAGACGGAACCAAAGTAGTTATTCAATTGGTCCGCCATATTCTTGTTCCCCATGATCAACTGACCTGTTTCTGACTGCAAGGGACCTACATTTGTTTTAACTAATCTCTTTCTTTTCACATATCTATAACAACATTTGCAGTCAGTTTTTATGTTCCCTGCCAGTTTTCTTTCATAATCTATTTTTCCTTTCCTAATTAAGTTCTTTGTCCTCCTCTGCTGGTCTCTGAATTTCCCACAGTCCTCTGGTATGCTGCTTTTTCTGGCTAATTTGTACGCATCATCCTTCGCTTTGATACTATCCCTGATTTCCCTTGTTATCCACGGATGCACTACCCTCCCTGATTTATTCTTTTTCCAAACTGGGATGAACAATTTTTGTAGTTCATCCATGCAGTCATTAAATGTTTTCCATTGCATATCCACCGTCAACCTTTTTTAAATTAATTGCCAGTCAATCTTGGCCAATTCACGTCTCATACCCTCAAAGTTACCTTTGTTTCTGAATTAACAATGTCACTCTCCATCCTAATGAAGAACTCAACCATATTATGGTCACTCTTGCCCAAGAGGGCACGTACAACAAGACTGCTAACTAACCCTTCCTCATTACTCAATACCCAGTCTAAAATAGTCTGCTCTTTCGTTGGTTCCTCTACATGTTGATTTAGATAACTATCCCTCATACATTCCAAGAAATCCTCTTCCTCAGCACCCCTGCCAATTTGATTCACCCAATCTAAATGTAGATTGAAGTCACCCATTATAACTGTTTTGCCTTTGTCGCACGCATTTCTAATTTCCTGTTTGATACCATCTCCAGCTTCACTACTACTGTTAGGTGGCCTGTACACAGCACCCACCAGCGCTTTCTGCCCCTTAGTGTTTCGCAGCTCTACCCATACCGATTCCACATCCTCCAAACTAATGTCCTTCCTTTCCATTGCGTTAATCTCCTCTCTAACCAGCAACGCTACCCCACCTCCTTTTCCTTTCTCTCTATCCCTCCTGAATATTGAATATCCCTGGATGTTCAGCTCCCAGCCTTGGTCACCCTGGAGCCATGTATCCGTGATCCCAACTATATCATAATCATTAATGGCTATCTGCACGTTCAACTCATCCACCTTATTACGAATACTCCTTGCATTGAGACACAAAGCCTTCAGGCTTGTTTTTACAACGCTCTTACCCCTTATACAATTATGTTGAAAAGTGGTCCTTTTTGATTTTTGCCCTGGTTTTGTCTGCCTGCCCCTTTTACTTTTCACCTTGCTACCTATTGCTTCTACCCTCATTTTACACCCACTGCCTCTCTGCTCTTGTACCCATCCCCCTGCCACATTAGTTTAAATCCTCCCGGACAGCACTAGCAAACACTCCCCCAAGGACATTGGTTCCATTCCAGCCCAGGTGCAGACCGTGCTGTTTGTACTGGACCCACATCCACCAGAACTGGTTCCAATGCCCTAAAAATTTGAATCCCTCCCCCTTGCACCATTTTTCAAGCCACGTATTCATCTGCAATATCCTCGTATTTCTACTCTGACCCGTGGTACTGGTAGTAATCCAGAGATTATTACCTTTGAGGTCCTACTTTTAAGTTTACCTCCTAGCTCCCTAAATTCACCTTGTAGGACCTCATCCCTTTTTTAACCTATATCGTTGGTGTCAACATGCACCACGACAACTGGCTGTTCACCCTCCCCCTCCAGAATGTTCTGCAGCCGTTCAGTGACATCCGTGACCCTTGCACCAGGGAGGCAACATACCATCCTGGAGTCTCGTTTGAGGCCGCAGAAACCGCCTATCTATTCCCCTGACAATTGAGTCCCCTATTACTATTGCCCTTCCATTCTTCCCCCCCCCCCTCATGTGCCGCAGAGCCACCCATGGTGCCATGGACTTGGCTGCTGCTGCATTCCCCTGATGAGCCATCTCCCTCAACAGTATCCAAAATGGTATACCTGTTTAGGAGGGAGATGACCGCAGGGGACTCCTGCACTACCTGCCTACTGCTTTGCTGGCTATTGGCCACTCGTTCCCTTTCTGTCCTCTTACCTTTTACTGCGGTGTACGTGCTATTCACGACTTTCTCAGCATCGTGGATGCTCCAGTATGAATTCAGCCGCAGTTCCAATCGTTCAATGCGGTCTGCCAGGAGCTGCAGCTGTACACACTTCCTGCAAACGTAGTCACCAGGGACACTGACCATATCCTTGATCTCCCACGTGTTGCAGGCTGAGCAAACCACGGGGCCAATCGCCACTGACATATCTTACTCCCAAATTAACTCTATATTAAATATTAAAAAACACAAAATTTTATCCTTTAAACTTTACTAATAAATACTAATAAATACTGTACACTCAACTCCCAGAATCCTTAACTCCCAGAATCCATAACCTGCAGGCAGAAATGTAAAAATGTAAACCCGGTCCTCTTCCACCAATCAGAGGCTTCCACCAGACTCCTTCTCTGGAACGTTGCCGATTTTGATGTATTTACAGCGCAGGTACTCCTCCCCTCGCACCAACGGCTCCCTGGGCCTCTGTGAAAGCAAACCCCGCGATGTATTTTATACTTACAGCACAGGTATTCGTCCCCTCGCCCCAACGGCTCCCTGGGCGTCTGTGAAAGCAAGCCCCGCGATGTATTTTATACTTACAGCGCAGGTACTCCTCCCCTCGCAACAACGGCTCCCTGGGCCACTGTGAAAGCAAGCCCCGCGATGTGTTTTATACTTACAGCGCAGGTACTCCTCCCCTCGCACCAACGGTTCCCTTGTTTCTTAAATTTACAATGTCACTCTCCATCCTAATGAAGAACTCAACCATATTATGGTCACTCTTGCCCAAGGGGCCACGCACAACAAGACTGCTAACTAACCCTTCCTCATTTCTCAATACGAAGTCTAGAATAGCCTGCTCTCTCGTTGGTTCCTCTACATGGTGGTTTAGAAAACTATCCCGCATACATTCCAAAAAATCCTCTTCCTCAGCACCCCTGCCAATTTGATTCACCCAATCTATATGTAGATTGAAGTCACCCATTATAACTGTTTTACCTTTGTTGCACGCATTTCTAATTTCCTGTTTGATGCCATCCCCAACTCCACTACTACTGTTACGTGGCCTGTACACAGCTCCCATTAGCGTTTTCTAGCGTTTAGTGTTTCGCAGCTCTACCCATATCGATTCCACATCCTCCAAGCTAATGTCCTTCCTTTCTATTGCGTTAGTCTCCTCTCTAGCCAGCAATGCTACCCCGCCTCATTTTGCTATCTGTCTATCCCGCCTGAATATTGAATATCCCTGGATGTTCAGCTCCCAGCCTTGGTCACCCTGGAGTCATGTCTCCGTGATCCCAACTATATCATATTAATTAATAACTGTCTGCACATTCAACTCATCCACCTTATTACGAATGCTCCTTGCATTAAGACATAAAGCCTTCAGGCGTGTTTTTACAACACTCTTACCCCTTATACAATTATGTTGAAAAGTGGCCCTTTTTGATTTTTGCCCTGGATTTGTCTGCCTGCCACTTTTTCAAGCCACGCATTCATCTGCAATATCCTCATATTTCTACTCTCACTTGCCCGTGGCACTGGTAGTAATCCATAGATTATAACCTTTGAGGTCCTACTTTTAAGTTTATCTCCTAGCACCCTAAATTCACCTTGTAGGACCTCATCCCTTTTTTTTACCTATATCGTTGGTGCCAATGTGCACCACGCCAACTGTCTGTTCACCCTTCACCCACAGAATGTTCTGCAGCCGTTCAGTGACATCCCTGACCCTTGCACCAGGGAGGCAACATACTGGAGTCTTGTTTACGGTCGCAGAAACGCATATCTATTCCCCTTACAATTGAATCCCCTATTACTGTTGCCCTTCCACTCCTTTTCTCCCCTCCTGTGCCGCAGAGCCACACATGGTGCCATGAACTTGGCTGCTGCTGCCTTCCCCTGATGAGCCATCTCCCCCAACAGTATCCAAAATGGCACACCTGTTTAGGAGGGAGATGACCGCAGGGGACTCCTGCACTACCTGCCTACTGCTATGCTGGCTAGTGGCCACCCGTTCCCTTTCTGTCCTCTTAACTTTTACCTGCGGTGTGACCAACTCACTGTACACGCTATTCACGACTTTCTCAGCATCGTGGATGCTCCAGTATAAATCCAACCGCAGCTCCAATCGTTCACCAGAAAAGACATGAATTCGGGGTTTTTGTACGGACTTTAAAAGAAAGAGAGAACAACACGATGGCAGCGTCCACGGGCTACATCGGAAACCTTGGCACTTTTGACAAGAGTATAGAACCGTTCAGCTCTTATATGGAGAGAGCAAACATGTTTTTCACGGCAAACAATATAACGGAGATTAGTAGTGAAGAAGAGATAGTGTGGCGGGACTGTCATATGCTGAGAGAATGGAGCAGCTGGGCTTGTACACTCTGGGGTTTGGAAGGATGAGAAGGGGATCTTATTGAAACATATAAGATTGTTAAGTGTTTGGACACGCTAGAGGCAGGAAACATGGTCCCGATGTTGGGGGAGTCCAGAACAAGGGTCCACGGTTTAAGAATAAGGAGTAAGCTATTTAGAACAGAGACGAGGAAACACTTTTTCTCACAGAGTGGCGAGTCTGTGGGATTCTCTGCCTCAGAGGGCGGTGGAGGCAGGTTATCTGGATGCTTTCAAGAGAGAGCTAGATAGGTCTCTTAAAATAGCGGAGTCAGGGGATACAGGGAGAAGGCAGGAACGGGGTGCTGATTGGGGATGATCAGCCATTATCACATTGAATGGCGGTACTGGCTCGAAGGGCCGAATGGCCGGCTCCCGCACATATTGTCGGTTGTCCTTTTATTGAATTTCTTCAACAACATAATGGTTGAACACAAACTCAAAACCGACGCTAGGGTCGGGTGAGCGGGCGTAGGGAAGGGTAGTGGGATATATCTCCGCTTCTTTCACTTCATCGTTGGTTCTGGGGGTTGTCTCTTTTTTTTCGTCTTTTTCGAAATTCTTTCTTTCTATTTATTTTCTTCTTTCTTTCCCTATTTTCCTTTTTCCCTATTTAGTTATTAGTTTATTAAATGTTAAAAATTTAAGCAGTTCAAAAAATGTACAATTGTTATGTCGATTACTTTCTCCTTGTACAATTGGTTCTAATAAAATAAATATATATATATTTTTAAAATATTTTATTTATTAGAGGTAATGTGCATTACACTGATTTAAGCCCAAAATAACATAATACATTTCCTGTACCACTTCTTGTTTTAAACTTTAAAAAGGAAAGTAGAGAGAGTTAGATAGGATAGTAAGTGCGTGAAAGAGTGATCAAGAGAGACCCGTAGAAACGTAAAACACGAAAAAGTGATAAAAAGAAAACCAAAGAAAAAGAAAGAGAAAAATAGAGAACAGAAGATATAAGAAAGTAAAATAAGATAAAAACCTACTTCGTATCTTTACACATCCCTCACCAGGTCTTGAAACCATTTATTGTCAGTAATAAAATAAATATTAAAAAAAACTTTGGCGGCAACTCAAATGATTTGTATCCAAAAGGAGTGCTGATTTATCAGACAATTCCTGCATCTGTGACGTTGCTGTCTCTGTAGATGTCAACTCTCTGTGCTCAGCCCCTTCCCTATGCGCACTTAGAAACATAGAAACATAGAAAATAGGTGCAGGAATAGGCCATTCGGCCCTTCGAGCCTGCACCGCCATTCAATATGTTCATGGCTGATCATCCAAATCAGTATCCTGTGCCTGCCTTCTCTCCATACCCCCTGATCCCTTTAGCCACAAGGGCCACATCTACAGTAACTCCCTCTTAAATATAGCCAATGAACTGGCCTCAACTACCTTCTGTGGCAGCGAATTCCAGAGATTCACCACTCTCTGTGTGAAAAATATTTTCCTCATCTCGGTCCTAAAAGATTTCCCCCTGGTCCTTAAACTGTGACCCCTTGTTCTGGACGTCCTTGTGAACATCATTGCATGCATCAGGTGCATGCAGTGTCATGGCTGCATCTATATTTCATTGAAGGCTCACAAACCTTTTTGTTCCTTTGATGTACAGGCAACTGAACCACCTTCCCTGTCACCACCTTCAGCCATGATGTCGACAGACGTTCCCAAACTCTGTAGCTCTGAATACACAATATTAATAAAACCATCAGGTGACAATTGAATGTGAAGGATGACATTGCCTTGTGAAGCAACAAAGAGCATTACAGTGCAGCGGAGATGTGGAAAACATCCCATCCAAACAAGGTATACCCCTGCAAATTAACAGAAACTAAAAGCAGTAGACCACCTTGCTCTTCATTTCTGCTTTAGTGTAAATTTCATACTTCCACTCATATACTCAATAGTCCCAACTCGTTAGGTCTCATTTCATTATTCAAATATGTACAAAATGCCATCTATATTGCAAATGCGAAATGCTTAAAGTATCCTTTCCTCTTACAATCATTCTACTGCTACTTCTCCTTGGATCACAGTCCCTGCTGTGACCAGGGGGTAATGAAAATGTGCAACTCTCCGTACAGGAGGCTCAGAAAGGCATTTACCCTGGCAATTGAGGACATTGCTCACAAAAAATAACTAAAAACAGAAATAACAAGCTATGATGTGCCTGCATTTAAGAGGGGGCTGCATTGTCAACCATGGGAAATGTAGAGCAGTGAGCCTCACGGCTGTGGTATACAAATTACTGGAGTATATTGAGGGGAACGATATATCTATATTGTGATGGATAGGACTGTTTATGGATAGCATAGTTTTATGCATCAGAGATCATATATCACAAATGTGATTGAATTTTCTGAGTAATTGATGGTACAAGTAGATTCAGTGTATTTGCTAATGTTCCACGTGATAGGCTGTTTGGAAGGTTTTATCACAAGTGATCCAGGGGAGCTAGCTGACAGGATAGAGAATTGACCGTGTAAAGAAGTAAAGGGGGAGCGCAAGGTAGGTGGGACTAGGGGAAAATAATTGTTCGGCACGGACTTGTTGGGCCGAGATGGCCTGTTTCCGTGCTGTAATTGTTATATGGTTATATGGTTATAGGATGAGGGTGGAAGTTTGTTTTACAGACTGCAGGCCTGTGACCAGTGGTCTTCCCCCGGGATTATTGCTGGCCCCATTGCTGTTTGTGGATTATATCAAAGATTTGGATGAGAACACAAGGCATGATTATCAAATGATGCAAATGGGTGTTCATCTGTTGGGCTGAGGAATGTTGAATGGAGTTTAATACAGATAAACTCAAGGTGTTGCATTCTGGGAAGACAAAGCAGGACAGGACCTTAGAGAATGTCAGGGTTCATCAATCACAATATTGAGTGTAGAAGTCGGGACGTTATGTAACAGGTGTACAAGACTTTGGCAAGGTCACATTTAGTGAATCGGCTTCCGTTCTTGACATCCTGTTATAGGAGAGATGTTATCAAATTGGAAAGGGTGCGGAGAATACTTAAGAGCATGTAAAAGCATTGTGCCAGGACTCGAGGGCCTGAATTACATGCAGAGGTTGAGCATGCAAGCACTTTATTCTTTGTAGCGCAGGAGGACGAGGGATAATCTTATTGAGGCAGATACGTTTGTGATGGGAGTGGATAGTGTCTTACACCCAGAGGAGGAGAATGAAAAACCAGAGAACATACTTAAGGTTGGAGGAGAATGACTGGCGGAGACCATTTTCACACAGAGCGTGTTGGACATATGGATTGATCTACCAGAGGAGGTAGTTGAGGCAGGAGCTACCACACATGTAAAATATATTTAAACAGGTGCACGGATCGGAAAGTTTAGAAGGGTAAGGACCAGGTGCAGGCAGGTGGGACCAGTACAGATGGGGCATCTTGAACCAACGAGCCTGTTTCATTGCTGTCCGAGTCTATGACTTTATGATTTGGATTAATAAAGCCAAACCTGGAGATGATACATATAATAGTGCAGCACGGGAACTGGCCCTTCAATCCCCAATATCTGCACCAACATTATCATGCCAATTTGAACTAATCCCATCTACCTGCTCATGGACTAGATCCTCTATTCCCTGAATGTGTCAGTCATGTGTCAGTCTAAACAACGTTTCCACCACCTCCTCAAGCAGGACCTTCCAGGAACCGACCAAAGTCTGTGTAAAAACATGTCGTCTGCCCCTTTAAACATTCCTCTCTCCAGTCAGAGACATCCCCACCCTGGGAACAAGACTGACAATATCTATGCCCCTTATATTCAATACTTCTATTAGGACTCCACTCTGCCTTCATTACCTAGATAAAACAAACTAATCTTTGTCTGCCTTAACTCAGACCATATTTCCAACTGATGTTTATTCTAGTGGATCATTTGACAGCTTTCCTCATGGTCCACAATTCTGCAAATTGTTTGTGTTTTTTTTTTAAATTACTAACTCGACCAGCAACGTTTTTGTCAAATTGTGGACATGATCAGAAATTGCAGCGGTTCCAGAACTGATCCTTGCAGAATACTATTGGTCACGAACCCAGTCAGTATAACACTCCTCCACCACTATTCCTCTCTCCTGTTTCCCCTTGCTCTAACCCCTTTGGTTCTATTCACTTCACCAGTCTTCACCATTCTGCAGCATCCATTCCCCTCCCATTCCACTCACCTGCCACTTGGATGAGATTCGATGATTCCTTGTTTGATGAATCTCGGTCATGATGGATTTCGCCACTTGGGTCAGTTCCAGGGCCGTGAACCACGTCTCCTATTCCTCTCCTTCGGTATTGATATTGTTCCCTTTCCTCGTCGGCGGCTTCACATTCCATTGAGGTTCCGCTCTCAATCCCACTTTGTTTTTCTGTTGTTGTTCCTGTGTTCTGACCATCTTCCTTTGATGAGGTGCCTGGCCAAATACTTTTGAGGAGTTTGCCCACTTTACCTAATTTCCCACCTGAAAAAAAACCATTAATTGTAGGTTGCACTGCAATTTCAAATTGAGAAAACCATAGGTTGGGAATCGCTGGCAGCAATCTGATCTGACATTCTGGGGCAAGTGGAAGTTAATGGTAGCCTTAGCAACAGCGCAGATATACAGGCCATTCGGCCCAACCAAACCAAAATGCCTCATCAATGCTTGTCCCATCAGTCCATGGTTTGACCATAATCTCTCTAAACCGCTCTGTCAAAATGTATTTTGGGGAAAAGATTTAATAGGAATCTGAGGGGTAACTTGTTCACACAAAGGGTGATGGGTGTATGGAACAAGCTTCCAGAGAAGGTAGTTGAGGCTGGGACTATCCCGTCGTTTAAGGAACAGTTAGAGAGGTGGATGGATAGGACAGGTTTGGAGGGATATGGACCAAACGCGGGCAGGTGGGACTAGTGTAACTGGGACATGTTGGCCAGTGTGGGTATGTTGGGCCGAAGGGCCTGTTTCCACACTGTATCACTCTATGACATGTTATTATTGTATCTGTTTCAATTACCAGGGCGTTTCCGTTCAACGTGAATGTCCTATCCTGGTTCGATTTCTCGAACTTACATCCAAACTTACTAATCATACCTGAACATCCCCACTGAATTCATTTCTTCAGTTGAGACGGCAGTCGGCCCAACATTGACCCCCAAGTGGCGCACCATTCACAGGCCTCCAGTCTTATAGACAATAGACAATAGGTGCAGGCGTAGGCCATTCGGCCCTTTGAGCCAGCACCACCATTCGATGTGATCATGGCTGATCATCTCCAATCAGTACCCCAAGAAGCAAGTTACAAGATACATTTATTTGTCACATGTGCCAGATGGCACAGTGAAATGTGATTACCACACAGCCATACAATCAAAAATAAAGAACACGACACATGATAGAGTTCAACATAGAAACTTCCCCATGCAGCAGTATCAACGTTTCCCACAGTGAGGGAAGGCACCAAAGTCCGTCTCTTCCTCTAATATTCCCCAATGTTCACCCGTGGTCGGGGCCACCCCGAGTCCACCGCAGTCGCCGCTACCGGCGGCCCAATGTTCAGGCCCGCTCGCCGGGGTGATGTAAGTCCGACGTCGGGGCTGGGGAACATCCGCAGTGGCCTGGACATCAGAGTCGGCCACCTCCGACCTGAGTCCGCGGCTCCCAAAATCCACAGGCCGCGCTGGGCGGAGTTGCAACGCTGGCGGTCCTCGGCAAAGGGCCCCAGGACTCCGCGATGCCGGTCAGCGCCACCCGCGTAGGGAGCTCTCCAAACCGCAGCTCCACAATGTTGGAGCAGCGGCCCAACACATCCGAACCCAGGTAAGCATCGCCCGCTCCGTGGTGAATTCAACGCTGCGCCGCCGCTGTTGCAGCTCTGGTCCGGTTCCCGGTCCACTGCATGAAAGTTCGCTCCAATCCAGCTGGTAGGCCGAAAGGTGGGGGGCGAGGACGCGACTCGGAGAAAAAGTCGCGTCCCCGCCAGGAAGCGACTGGGAAACAGTTCCCCCTTAACCTGCCCCCCTCCCCCACATAGAAAAGTTCAGGTTTCCCCCCAAAACAGAAATTAAACTCACTATTTTTTTTTAAAAGGTCGAAAAGACGAACAGGCTGTCGGCAGAGGCTGCCGTCAGTGCAGCACCCCCAGTGGCGCCCCGTTCCTGCCTTCTCCCCACATCCCCTGACTCCGCTATTTTTAAGAGCCCTATCCAGCTCTCACTTGAAAGTATCTAGAGAACCGGCCTCCACCTCTGAGGCAGAGAATTCCACAGACTCACAACTCTCTGTGAGAAAAAGTGTGTCCACACCTCCGTTCTAAATGGCTTACACCTTATTCTTAAACCGTGGCCCCTGGTTCTGGACTCCCCCAACATCGGGAACATGTTTACTGCCTCTAGCGTGTCCAAACCCTTAATCTATATTACTAAATCTATGATGTTGACCGCTTTTGGCCGACTGTGCTGTGATTTCCGAAAGAACGCCGCCACCTACGGCCATCATTTTTGGCCACCTCGCTCAGAGCCCCCCTCCGAGTGCGGAGGATTTTTAATGTCGGTTAAAAATGAGAGGGATATTAATGTTTTTTACAAAATTCACTATTCTCTCTGCTACCCCCGCTGGCGGCAGGGGGAGGGACTATAAAACACGGAAGTGTCATGCCTCACTCAGTCTCTGCTGGACCCAGGAGGCGAAAGGGTCACGGCTCTCTGAGCTGTGGATCTACTCCACGGTGAGTCCCCTCGATGTGGTTTTCCCTGAACTGACGTGTATTTTGTTGGCCTGCTTGCAACGTGTTTTGTCCCGCAATTGTTTGGCGTTTATAAACTTGGTTTCAGCGAACTGATGTGTATTTTGTCGGCTTGCTTGCAATTGCTTGGCGTTTTGAAACGCTTGCTTGCAACCGTTTTCAGATGAATAAAGCATGAATAAACGTTTTATTAGATCAGCACTGTGTTCAAGTTTAAAATTGGCGCTCATTCTGTGTTTTTGGCTGGGTTGCAAGATGGCGCCGATGACGTCATTTCCGGTTAGCGACAAGATGGCGTCGATTACGTCATTTCCTGTTGGTGGCAAGATGGCGCTGACTGCAGAAGACACAGAGTGCAGGCGCTTCTGAATAATTCAACAGCACTGGCTGCTTTTTTTTATGGTAAGTGTATGTTTGTTGGACGTTATTTAAAGCATGTTTTTGTTTCACCAGCAGCCTCTACAGGAGGCTTTAAACGTTTGAATCGTTCATTTTATATACTGTCTGTTTACCATGCTCTGAAGTTACTTGACATTTTAGTATTGGCTGTGACTGTGTGTGTCTGTGTTTTCTTCAGGAAATGTTTGGTTGTAAAGTGTTTGTAAATTTGTTTTTGTTGGCTGTTTTAAATAAATGTTTACATAAAAGAAAATGTATTAGTTGTAAAGAGTTTGCAAATTAGTTTCTCTTGGGTTTTAAAATGGTTGGAACCGTTTGCAGATGGATACAGCATGAATACACATTTTATTAGATCAGTACTGTGTTTAATTTTAAAATTGGCGCTGATTCTGTGATTTTGACGACGTTGCAAGATGGCATCGACGACGTCATTTCCGGTTGGTGGCAAGATGGCGTCGATTACGTAATTTCCGGTTGTTGGCATGCAGCGGGATGGTGACGTCAAGATGGCCGCAAATGCAGCCGCTGCTGAATAATTCATGAATTAACTGCCCTGTCTATGGCAAGTGTGTGTTTGTTAGATGTTATTTAAAAGCAGCATTTTGTTTCAGCACCAGCCTCTACAGCAGGCTTTAAAGATTCGTTTTACACGTTGTATATTCAACACGTTCTGAAGTTACTTGGCATTTTAGTATTGTGTGTGTGTGTGTGTGAATATGTGTGAGTATGTGTGTGTGTGTGTATATATATGTGTGTGTGTGTGTGTGTGAATATGTGCGTATGTGAATGAGTGTGTATGTGAATGAGTGTGTGAATGAATCAGTGTGTGTGTGTGTGAGAATGTGTATGCGAATTAGTCTTAAAAGTGTGCTTCGTTGAATGATGACTTCAGAGAAAAATTATTTCTTAAAATTTGACTGCTGACTTTCTCTATATTAAAATTGTCTCTTTTTATCAACAGGAAATTGTCATCCAGAGGCAGTGAGCAGCAGAACACAACAAGAGACGCAGAAAGAGACACAACAAGTAAGAACTTAATAATTCTCATCTTTAACATTTAAATTGTTCTTATATTTTAAGTCATTCACATTTTAAACTTAAATAAATCCTTTTTGCACTTTTGATGCCTGTGTGTTCTTCATCACAATGGGAAGCTAATACGCAGGGATGGCTGCTCTGTGGGAGAGCCACTAAGAGTGAATGGGGGAGGTTGTGGGGAGATGCACTGAATGTGTGGGTGGGAGTGGAATGGCAAGGAGCAGAGTGTGGGGGGGGGGTGAAGGTAGGTGCGGTGACTGAGTGAACTGTCAGCGTACCAGGCATGAGTGACTGCACTGCCAGCCCAAGAGCCGTGAGTTAGTGAACTGCCAGCCAACCAGCCGTAAGTGACTGAACTGCCAGCCCAATAATCCATTGTCCACCCTCTCCCACTTCTCTCTTACAGCCTGCCCCCTGTTTTG
Organism: Amblyraja radiata; assembly: GCF_010909765.2. Lineage (NCBI taxonomy): Eukaryota > Metazoa > Chordata > Chondrichthyes > Rajiformes > Rajidae > Amblyraja > Amblyraja radiata. Next base: position 367,359 of record NW_022630169.1, read on the forward strand.
GACAGAATTTCTGGCAGTTTCTCAGCCGCCAGCCTGCCAGGTCCGAGTGACTGTACTGCCAGGCCTCAGTGACGGAGCTGCCAGCCCTCAGTGACTGAGCTGCCAGCCCAAAATCCATTCGGCCCACAAACTCCATACTAGCCCTCTGGATACCAGTACCCTCGGCCCACAACACTCATACTAGCGCAACAGAAAGTGCCACCCCCCCCCCCCCCGGCCAGCAATATTGGAATTGGTGCAGAGGTGGAATATTGCATAGGGTGACCAGCCCTCCCGTGTGATGCTGGGACCCAACGGGTCCCACAGTCTAGTAATCTTATATGTTTCAATGAGATCCACTCTCATCCTTCTAAACTCCAGAGTGTACAAGGGGGGGGGGGGGACTGGCAATCACCAAGGTGCAGAGTTAAGTTGTGTAACAGCCGCAGGGCAGAAGCTGTTCTTGAACCTACTGGTCCGGCAATGGAGAGACCTGTAGCGCCTCCCGGATGGGAGGAGGGTAAACAGTCAAAATGCTTACTACGGCGCAACTGCAGGCGTTGGTGAGAGTGTAGAGGGATTGACGGCTGGCAAACCCATCATGGGTCAAAGGCCAATTTCTGCGCAGTATGACCCATGATTCTGGGCAATGATATTTTGGCTAAACTTTTGTGATAACATAAATCAAACTGCAGCGATTTATTACACAGTTCCACAATCCATCCACATGTGACTGTGCGATCCCTGCAGATGTAAATTGTCTGTGCTCAGCCCCTTTCCTATTGCCACTTCTTTTGTTAACCTCGGTATTTGCAACAGCCCATTGTCAGGACAACATTTATATTTCACAGACGGCTTTACAAACCTTTCTGTTTCCTGGATGTAGATGTCACTGCATCACCTCCCCAATCGCCACCATCAGCCATGATTATGGCAATTGTTCCAAAATTCTGTGGTTCTGGAATGAACAATATTAAGATAATCGTCAAGCTACAATTGAATGCGAAGGAAAACTTTACCTGCCCTCTGTGGCAGGGAATTCCATATATTCACAACTCTCTGGGTGAAAAAGTGTTTTCTTACCTCAGTCTTAAATTACCTCCGCTTTATTCTAAGACTGTGGCCCCTGGTTCTGGACTCGCCCAACATTGGGAACATTTTTCCTGCATCTAGCTTGTCCAGTCCTTTTATAATTTGATATGTTTCTATAAGATATCCCCTCATCCTTCTAAACTCCAGTGAATACAAGCCTAGTCTTTTCAATCTTTTCTCATATGACAGTCCTGCCCGCCCAGGGATCAATCTAGTGAACCTACGCTGTACTGCCTCAACCACAAGGATGTCCTTCCTCAAATTAGGAGACCACAAATGTAGACAATACTCCAGAAGTGGTCACACCAGAGCCCTATATAACTTTTTACTCCTATACTGAAATTCTCTTGTTATGAAGGCCAACATTCCATTGGCTTTCTTCACTGCCTGCTGTACCTGCAAGTCAACTTTCAGTGACCGGCGTACAAGGACACCTAGGTCTCGCTGTACCTCCCATTGGATAACCTCACATTTATCTATATTATACTGCATCTGCCACGCATCTGCCCAGTCGCTCAACCTGTCCAGGTCACACTGCAACCTCCTAACATCCTCTTCTCTGTTCACACTGCCACCCAGCTTTGTGTTATCCGCAAACTTGCTAGTGTTGCTTCTAATTACCTCTTCCAAATCATTAATATATATATGGTAAACAATTGCGGCCCCAACACCGAGCCTTGCGGCACTCCACTCGCCACTGCCTGCCATTCTGAAAAGGACCCGTTCACTCCTACTCTTTGCTTCCGGTCTGCCAACCAATTACCTATCCATGTCAACGCCCCACCCCCAATACCATGTGCTCTAATTTTAGTCACCAGTCTCCCGTGCGGGATCTTATTAAAGACTTTCTGAAAGTCTAGATACACTACATCCACTGGCACCCCTTCATCCATTTTACTTTTCACATCCTCAAAAAATCCCAGAAGATTAGTCAAGCATGATTTCCGTTTCATAAATTCACGTTGACTTGGAATAATCCTTTTACTGCTATCCAAATACCCCATTGTTACGTCTTTAATAATTGACGCCAGCATCTTTCCCGCCACCGAAGTCAGGCTAACTGGTCTGTAGTTCCGTTTTTTCTCTCGATCCTTTCTTGAAAAGTGGGATAACATTAGCTATCCTCCAATCCACAGGGACTGGTCCTGAATCTATTGAACATTGGACAATGATCACCAATGCATCCACTATTTCTAGAGCCACCTCGCTGAGGAACCTGGGATGCAGACCATCAGGTCCAGTGGATTTATCATCTTTCAGTATCATTCGCCTACCCAATACGATTTATCACCTAATGAACATTTATTTCAGTTCCTCTACCCCCTTAGATCCTCTGTCACCCAGTACGTCTGGGAGATTGTTTGTGTCTTCCTTAGTGAAGACAGATCCGAAGTACCTATTCAACTCTTCTTCCATTTCCTTGTTGCCCATAATAATTTCACCCGTGTCTGCCTTCAAGTGACCCACATTTGACTTTGCTACCCTTTTTCCCTTAACAAATCTAAAGAAGCTTTTACTGTCCTTCTATATATTCCAGGCCAGCTTCCCCTCGTACTTCATCTTTTCAGCCCGTATTGCCCGTTTTGTTTCCTTCTGTTGTCCTATGAAAGTTTCCCAACCCTCTGACTTCCGGCTTCTCTTCGCTGTGTTATACATCTTTTCTTTCAGTTTTATTCTATCCCTAACTTACTTTGTCATCCGCGGATGCCTCCTACTCCCCTTAGAATCTTTCTTCCTTTATGGAATGAAATGATCCTGCGTCTTCCGGATTATGCCCAGAAATTCCTGCCATTGCTGTTCCACCGTCATTCCTGCTAGAATCCCTTCTCCAGTCTACCTTGGCCAGATCCTCTCTCATGCCTTCATAGTTCCCTTTGTTCAAATGCATCACTGCCACTTCCGATTTAACCTCCTTCTTCTCAATTTGCAGATTAAAACTAATCATATTATGATCGCTACCTCCAAGTGGTTCCTTTACCTCGCGTTCTCTTATCATATCTGGTTCATTGGACAACACCAAATCCAGAATTGCCTTTTCTCTGGTCGGCTCCATTACAAGCTCGGAGGCATTCTACAAACTCTCTTTCTTGGGGTCCTGAACCAACCCGATGTTCCGATCCTACCTGCATATTGAAATCTCCCATCACCACAGTGGCATTACCTTTGTTACATGCCAGTTTTAACTCCTGCTGTAAATTACACACTACATCCGGGCTACTATTTGGGGGTCTGTAAATAACGCCAATTAGTGTCTTATTGCCTTTACAATTCCTCAACTCAACCCACAGTGACTCTACCACGTCAGTCCCTATGTCTTCCCTTGCAAGGGACCGAATTCCATTCCTCACCAGCAGAGCTACCCCCCCCCCTCCTCTGCCCACCTGCCTGTCCTTTCTATAGGATGTATAACCCTGCATATTACGTTCCCAGGCCCGATCCTCCTGCAGCCACGTCGCAGTAATCCCCACAATGTCATATCTACCAACCTCTAAATGATGCAGTCAACCTGGGCCTGCACGTCATCCTACAGCACCTGGACCGCCAGGGGACCTATGCGAGGATTTTGTTTGTTGATTTTAGCTTTGCATTCAACACCATTGTGCCAGAGCTACTACACTCCAAACGTTCCGAGTTGACTGTGCTTGAACCCCTCTGTCGATGGATCACCAACTTCCTGACTGACAGGAATCAGCATGTGAGGCTGGGAAAATACCTCAGACCCACAAACCCTCAGCACAGGAGCACCGCAAGGTTGCGTACTCTCTCCTCTCCTCTCCTCTCCTCTCCTCTACAACCCTGATTGGACTGATCCAGGATGGGGAGGAATCTGCCTACAGACAGGAAGTGACACAGGAAGTCCTGGTGCCATCGCAACAACCTGGAGCTCAATGCTCTTAAGAGAGTGGAATTGATTGTAGACTTTAGGTGATCTCCCCCTCCTCTCACCCCACTCACCATCAACAACACCACAGTCACATCTGTGGAGTATTTTAAGTTCCTGGGAACCATAATCTCCAAGGACCTTAAATGGGGGTCTACCATCGACTCCATAGACAAAAAGGCCCAACAGAGGATGTACTTCCTACGGCAGCTGAGGAAGAACAATCTGCCACAGGCAATGATGGTCCAAATTTTACACGGCCATCGTAGAGTCTGTCCTCACCTTCTTGATCATGGTCTGGTTTGGCTCAGCCACCAAGCACGACACCTGGAGGCTGCAGCGAATCGTCCGATGAGCAGAGAAGGTTATTGGCTGCAACCTTTCCTCCATTGACGAACTGTACGCTGCAAGGGCCAGGAAGCGAGCGGGTAAGATCATCTCTGACCCCTCTCACCCTGGCCACAAACTATGTGAATCACTTCCCTCTGGAAGGCGACTCCGGATTGTCAAAGCTGCCATAGTCAGAAATAAACACAGGTTTTTTTCCACTAGTAGTTGCTCTACTCAATAGCCAAAAATCTGTAGCCTCCTTTTACTCTGGTATTTTATTTGGTTCAAATGTTTAATCGATAATGTTTTATTATTAATGTTTGGTGTGTTATGTGTCATTCGTAACTGTCACTGTATGTCATGTTGTTACTGGTGGGAGTAGCACCAATGCAAATTCCTTGTATGTGAATACTTGGCCACTAAACGTATTCATTCATTCATTCATTCATTCATTCATTCCACTGACCTATCCACGTAAATATCTCACCTTTCCCAGCCACAGTGCCCTGTCCTTAATCCAGAGTAAAGGTGCGAGGAATCATCCCGTTGTAACAGACAACAGCTGCAACACACACGTCACCAGTGCAAGCACAATTATAACCCCACACTACTGATTCCTGGGCCGCTGATATGAATGTCTTTTTAAGTTTTAAATATTGATTTGAAACAAAGACCAGCAATGCATCTTGAGCTGCAATAGTCTAACCCAAGGGTGGGGAACCTACGGCCTTAAGGCCATTAAGAGCGGCCTTTTGAATGAATCCAAATTTTGTAGAACAAATCCTTTTATTTTTATTAATATGTTTTTGTTCGTCTTATATTATTTTTATTTTAATCTTAAAATGAACGCATTTAAAATACCAAAGAGTAAAAGAAGTTTGAACTAGATAATTCTCCCCTACTGACGGCCACAATTAAAACATTAGTAAGTCATGAGGGCTATTTTAACACCTGCTCATCATTTGGTTCTACTGCGACTCTAGAATGTACGTTAACCTCCCCGCCTGACTAGCGCCACCACAGCCTGAGGCTGGTTGACGAGAGGGAAACTGTCGGGGAGAGTCCGCTGGCCGTCCAGCCTTCAGTATTATCAACTTTTGATAGCGGTACACGTGGCTTTCCGTGTGAAGTTAAATTGGAGAATACTTAAACAACGTATTTGTTTGACTGTATTTTTAATAATTATTTATTAAAGGAAGCCACTTAGTTGTAGAAATCGTTAAAACAATGCATTGTCGACGTTGTAGGATGTGAAGATCCCGATAAGGTTTCAAAGTACAAAACAACTGCCTCTTTCAAGATCGGCAGCATGAATTAGCCCTCAACGTAACAGAACAACTTCGCGTAATACTTCAAAAGGATAATATATATTAATCAATCGCTTAATCATGAATCAACTGACACTACTGACTCGGCGCAGGTTGTATACTACATTCGGCCCATAACAGAAGATTGTCTTTGCTACGATGAGTTACTCGCTTTGGACACTCTTACGGGTTGAATACGAGGAATAGATTTATTCAACAACTTTCAAGATAAATTGCGTGAAGTTGAACTGGATTTGGTTAATTTATTGAGTGTATGTACAGACGGTGCACCTTCCATGACAGGAAAACGTGAAGGGTGTATTGCACACAGAGAAAAGCTATTATCAGACCCAGATGGTCTCATTATATTTTCATTGTATCTTACATCAGCAAAATCTCAGTGCTGAATCTACTATTTTAAGTGACACTTTGCAACAAGTTATAAGTATTGTTAACTCTATTCGTGCAAATACAACGCGGCATCGTCAGTTTCGTAATATGCTAAAGTTGGACGATGAGGCATTCAGTGTGGATTTGCCGTATCACTGTAAAATGCCTTGGCTATCGCAGGTACAGGTGTTAGCAATATGTTTATCTTTGCGAGAACAGATAGTTTCGTGAAGAACAGGATCAGCAATGTGAATTATTGAAAGAAGATTTCGATAGAAATACTACATTTCTTTGTGATATCATCAAAGCAAAAATGACGAATGTTTCTTTGCAAGGTAAAACTAAGGCTACATATGATATGTGGCAAAAAAAAATCCAAGCATTTCGGAAAAAGCTATCTTTTTCCAAAACTTTTCTTCTTCAAAATTAAATTTCGGATGAACATTTTCCATAGTTAGCGAAGGTCATTGATGAGCAGGAGGATTCATGCGAATCATTTGAAGAATACACAACTGTTATAGACTTATTAATTAAAGAATACAATGAAACATGGTAAATGGTAGGGAATTGAAGAATGTAGGTGAACAGAGGGATCTGGGAATAACTGTGCACAGTTCCCTGAAAGTGGAATCTCATGTAGATAGGGTGGTAAAGAAAGATTTTGGTGTGGGGGGTGGCCTTTATAAATCAGAGCATTGAGTATAGAAGTTGGGATATAATGTTAAAACCATACTCCAGAATTGGTGAGGCCAATTCTGGAGTATGGTGTACAATTTTGGTCGCCTAATTATAGGAAGGATGTCAACAAAATAGAGAGAGTACAGAGGAGATTTACTAGAATGTTGCCTGGGTTTCAGCAACTAAGTTACAGAGAAAGGTTGAACAAGTTAGGGCTTTATTCTTTGGAGCGCAGAAGGTTAAGGGGGGACTTGATAGAGGTTTTTAAAATGATGAGAGGGATAGATAGATAGATAGATAGATAGATAGATAGATAGATAGATAGATAGATAGATAGATAGATAGATAGATAGATAGATAGATAGATAGATAGATAGATAGATAGATAGATAGATAGATAGATAGATAGATAGATAGATAGATAGATAGATAGATAGATAGATAGATAGATAGATAGATAAATACTTTATTAATCCCCTTATTCAGGGGAAATTCTGATGTCCTTGCAGCACACTAATAAAAATACAACACAGTATTCATAAAGAAATTCAACACCAAAACATCCCCCCACAGTGATTCCCACTGTGGGAGAAGGCACAAAGTCCAGTCCCCATCCTCTTGTCCACCCATAGTCGGGCCTATTGAGGCCTCCACAGTCGCCGCCACGGCGCCCGATGTTCTCGCCGGGTGATGGTACTCCGGCGTCGGGAGAACCCCCAGCAGCTTGGGGTGCCAGGAACGGCCGCCTTCCCACCGGAGCCTGCGGCTTCCAAGCCAACAGACCACGCCAGACGGAGCTCCGCACACTGGTGATCTCGGCGAGATGTAAGTTCAACGTCGCAGCTGGCCGCTCCGCAGAACCGCGGCTCCACGATGTTTTCCTCGGCGGTACCAAGCATACTGGAGTCCCAGCGCGACGACCCAGGAAAGGCATCGCCCGCTCCGCAATAGCGCTCCAGCGCTGCACTGCCGCCAAAGCCGATGTTCTGCGCCGCCGCCGCCAACGCCGACGTTCTGCGCCGCCGCCAAAGCCGATGTTCTGGCCAGGTCCCCTCAGGGAAACGTCGCTCCAGGACCCGCTGGTAGGCCGCGAGGACAGGTCGAAGACGCTGTTCGGGGGAAGGCAACCCCTCCGACCTGGTAGGGACTTAGAAAAGCAGTTTCCCCCTTCCCCCACACCACCCCCTACACATAAAAGATTTAGACCCCCTGACTGTACACTTAACGAACTAAAAATAATAAAAAAGAAGGGGAAAAAACGGACAGCTGCAGGACAGGCAGCTGTTCAGGACAGCGCCTCCTCCGGATTGGATAGACAGAGTTGACGGAAAGGAATGGAGGGTTATGGTCTGAGCGCAGGTATATGGGACTAGGGGAGATTATGTGTTCGGCACGGACTAGAAGGGTCGAGATGGCCTGTTTCCGTGCTGTAATTGTTATATGGTTATATGGTTATAAAGCTTCACTGACTTTGAGAATCATGATATCACACTCAAACGAGCATTTCAACCTCACCGAGTTGTCGTCTCCAAGGCTGCTATATAACTACAGATGGAATTGATTCAGCTCTCAGAAGATGACATTTTAAAGTCCTTATTTGACGTTGAAAGATCCGATTGAAATATGGAAAAATGCAATGGAATACCCACGTCTTCGTCAACATGCACGAAAAATGCTTTCTTGATTTTCCACCACTTATTGCTGCGAATCTACATTCTCCTACCTAACCCAAATCAAGACGCCCTTAAATGAGCGATACCCATCTAGAAGGTCAGCTGAAACTGCGTACCTCCATGTTGCAACCAAATATTCAAATGCTTTCCCACAAAAAGCAGTCACAACAAAGTCATTAAAAGGATAGTTAACTTTGGAATTAACATAATGTTTTCATTTTCTTGAAGTTAGTACATAGTAGTAAGATTTTGACAAAATAATGCACATTTTGAACTATATCTAATTGACGTTTCTTCGATGCGGCCTTATTAGATTACAGCTAACTTAATGCGGCATTCCAACATGAAAAGGTTCCATACCCCTGATCTACCCTCATTCCAGCTAGTCAGGTGAATATCGATTTGCGAGGTGCAGCTGTAGTTCTTTCTGTGAGCTGCAGCACTCAGTATCTGTGTGCAAGTTGCTGCCTGCCTACAGTGTGGATTCAAATCCTCACATTCCTCAGAACAGGGAGCGTTCTGGCTGCTGAAACCAAGACCAACCGGTTTGACAATCTACCACTATATATTGTGAATAAAGTTGTTTTTATTTCCTGTTAACCCTTTCTGCGGATAGCGATACAGTAACATAGATATGATTTGAATATAACCTGCAGGATTCTGTCTGCGGCATTCCTGGAAGTCTGTCGTCCTCCTGCCCGCTGTTACTCACTGTGGTTATTTATTATATAAAGACTGGTGACAGAACTCTCCTCTCCAGAAATCAGTTCAGGTGTCTCGAGCCGCGTGAGGGATTATTTCAACATGGATACAATTTAAGCGAACAGGAATCTTTTTTATGTTCTCATTAACGTGAGTCTATCGTGGTTCCCTTCTTTCTCTGTGTTAGAAACATAGACAATATGTGCAGGAGTGGGCCATTCAATAGGCTTCGAGCCTGCACCGCCATTCAATATGATCATGGCTGATCATCCAACACAATATCCTGTACCTGCCTTCTCTCCATAACCCCTGATCCCTTTAGCCACAAGGGCCACATTTAACTCCCTCTTAAATATAGCCAATGGACTGGCCTCAACTACCTTCCGTGGCAGATAATTCCATAGATTCACCACTCTCTGTGTGCAAAATGTTTTTCTCATCTCGCTCCTAAAAGATTTCCCCCTTATCCCTAAACTGTGATCCCTTGTTCTGGACTTCCCTAACATCGGGAACAATCTCCCTGCATCTAGCCTGTTCAACCCCTTAAGAATGTTGTAAGTTTCTATAAGTTCCCCCCTCAATCTTCTAAATTCTAGCGAGTACATGCCGAGTCTATTCAGTATTTCTTAATATGAAAGTCCTGACATCCCAGGAATCAGTCTGGTGAACCTTCTCTGTACTCCCTATAGGGCATGAATGTATTTCCTCAGATTAAGAGACTTAGACGTGTTCACGTCTGATAGCAGCTAAAACCACATACATTAACTGTTCTGATGAATCGGAGAACACGTCTCTCTTGGTGGGTCAAGTCAAGTCACTTTTACACTTGGTGGGTCAAGTCAAGTCTATAGCACATTTACAAAACAACTCACGTTGACCAAACTGCTTTACATTGGTGGAGGTACTAACGTTATACAACAGTGGTTCAAAGATTAAGCGCATACATAAATACATACATATAGCCCTCCCTCAGACTACGTCAAGAAAGGATTGATGCGTTTTAAGTCTCGAATTAAAAGAGTCGATGGAGAGGGCAGTTCTGATGGGAAGAGGGATCTCGGCTAATCTCGCAATTTGCTGAAGAGTTCGCTCTCCACTCATCTTCCAGGAATTATTGGAATCGGATCACAAACCCGGTCAGCTGGGATTACAGTGTAACTGGAAAATGCCAGTGGATTAGAATAGGTTAAATCCAATGATCCAAGTCGCACGGTGCCAAGTGACTGCTGAGTCATGTGTCTGTGGGACCGGCCAACACCTGGTCTTGGCAGTCTGCTGGCTACTGGGGGCAACAGCGGGCAGAACGACTGGGAAATATGTTTGGTGGGATGTCGCAAACAGAATTCCGACAGGTTATGTTAAAATCCAGATCTGTTCCTGCAGTCCCAGCAGCAGAAAGAGTTAACTAGAATTTACTCCAACCCGAGGTAGAGGAATACAGCAATCCCGGTTCCACCCACTCTCACAGAGCGACCGGGCCACTGGTCCAGGACAGGTCAGGTTAAAAAGCGGCCAGAAGTGGAGTGGAGGAAACATAGGCAGCAATATCAATGCAAACCTTACCTCACCATCGCATGTATGTTCTGCCTGGATTTCCGAGTAGATCTCACAACTACTGCCTTTGCTATTCCTTTCGGACAAATGGGGCGGGTGTTTTTTGTTTTAATTCAACGAATCCCAAGCTGTGAATCTGATCCGCCCCATTCATTGGAATTTTTCCAGCTCAACCCTGTGTGTGAATGGTGCTGCCTAAAGATATGATATTTGGTGCCGCCCGCCCGCCCGCCGGCCGCAGCACGAGTTTCACCTCAAACATCCCTCACCTGTAACGCGATAGAGAACCGCATTACTGCGGAAATAAAGAAAATAGCCCATTGGACATTTACTCTCTCTAATAATCGTGGTTAATGGCACCAAGTCGGTCCTTCGGAAATGTTAAAGAACATATTTAAAACCATTTTATTTACAGCTGACTGACAATGTGTTGCCGAACCGGTTTTATTTGGTTTCAGCAGAAAGGGCCGCTCCCTGTTCTAGGGAATGTAGGTGATGGAATCCATCCTGAGTACAAGCAGGTACTTGCACACAGACACATACACACGGAGCTCTGAGTATCACACAACGACAGCCCGCATCTCCTAAATCAATGGTACACAAAAATGCTGGAGAAACTCAGCGGGTGTAGCAGCACAGGACCGTACGAAGCTTTCCGAAAAGGGGGGTGGCATGACAGGATTACAAAAAAATTAACGTGAAATAGCGTGTGCGCTGCGCACATCATGAGCGCGAAGTGTGAAGTCCCTCGATGCCAGGGTCGAGTGCCCGCTTAAGGGCCCTGAAAGCTCTGGGGTTTTAGATGCTCTCTGATGCATTCTGAGCCTTATTTTGGAGCATTTTTGCACCAAATTTATGACCAATATTTCAGAAATTAACAGGAATCTGAGAGGTAGCTTTTTTCACACAAAGGGTGCTGGGTATATGGAACAAGCTGCCAGAGAAGGTAGTGAAGGCTGGAACTATCCTAATGTTTAAGAGACATTTGGACATGTACATGGATACGACATATGTAGATGGATATATGGGCCAAACGCATGTGAGTGGGACTAGTTTAGATGGGACATGTTGGTCGGTGTGGGCAAGTTGGGCTGAAAGGCCTGTTTCCACACTGCATCATTCTATGACTAAAAAGTTATGAAGAAAAATGAATGTGGATAAGTAGAACAGATTTGAAACCGGCAGTAAAACTCATTCAGGTAGTTCATTCAGGTAGCTGACGATTGTCCAAAGAGTGGGGGGCTTTCCTCTTAAAGCTGGTGATTTATTGCATGCCCTTCCAAAGTGAAGAAGAGTCACTATCTGAGAACTTGCTCCTCAACTTCTCAGAGTACCTTTCCTTGGCAGCTCCGATTCCTCTTCTCAGCTCTTTATCGATTAGGCTATCTTTTAACTCTTTAACGATTAGGCTATCGGCTTGACGCATATTTTCTCCCCACCCCATCTCGAAATGGAAATGTTACTTCTGTATATAATGATCCCATTAAAATAGTAAGATTAAACGAGAATTTACCAGGTTGAAGTTTGATCTTTATTTTATGAGTAACATTGAGGGATTACGTGAAGACCCCGTCCAGTACGCATGCGTATCAAGCGAGAACCATTATACCAGTTGAACTTTATGATAGAGGGCTGGGAGTGGAGGGCACGTATTCCCTCAACGTTACTCCTCATAAAATAAAGATCAAACTTCAATCAGGTAAGTTCTCGTTTAATCTTATTATTTTACTTCGGAGTCACGTGAGTAACTACGTGAAGATTTTAAAGCTCTGTGATTTTTACTTACTTTTACTTTATTAATTTTATTGAACAGGTTAAAAAATACAAACACAAATAAACTTGTAAGCAATAAAAAAATAAAGATGAAAGAAAATAAAACACAAAGGAAAACAAACAAATAAGTAACTCAAAAATACAAATAATATCGTTCATGTTCAAAAGGGGTAAGAAGAAGTTCGAAAACTTTTCTGGTCCTACTTATTTTCTATACATTTTCATGGAAAAACAAAATAATGGGAATAAATGGACCCAAAATCTGTTGAACAGTCCACAAACAAGAAATAACCAAACAGAAAAGAAAATCACTGGTCCAGCTCATAAGCATTCAATCTTTTGTTTCTGAAGATTGTTTTTAGTTTGAATAGAGTCTTACATTTTTTCATGCCGTGGAACAGAGTCCAGGTGTCATAAAAACATAGAAAGTAGGTGCAGGAGTAGGCAATTCGGCCCTTCGAGCGTGCACCGCCATTCAATATGATCATACCTTCTCTGTACTCCCTCTATGGCAAGAATGTGCTTCCTCAGATTAGGAGACCAAAACTGTACGCAATACTCCAGGTGTGGTCTCACCAGGACCCTGTACAACTGCAGTAGAACCTCCCTGCTCCTATACTCAAATATGTTTGCTATGAATGCTAACATACCATTCGCCTTCTTCACTGCCTGCCGCACCTGCATGCCTACTTTTAATGATTGGTGTACCATGACACCCAGGTCTCTTTGCATCTCCCCCTTTCCTAATCGGCCACCTTTCAGATAAAAGTCTACTTTCCTGTTTTTCCACCAAAGTGGATAACCTCACATGTATCCACATTATACTGCATCTGCCATGCATTTGCCCACTCACCCAGCCTATCCAAGTCACCTTGCAGCCGCTAGAAGCTAGAACCTCACAGCTAACACTGCTCCCCAGCTTAGTGTCATCCGCAAATTTGGAGATGTTGCATTCAATTCCCTCGTCCAAATCATTAATATATTTCGTAAAGAGCTGGGGTCTCAGCACTGAGCCTTGCAGTACCCCACTAGTCACTGCCTGCCATTGTGAAAAGGACCCGTTTACTCCTACTCTTTGCTTCCTGTCTGCCAGCCCGTTCTCTATCCACATCAATACTGAACCCCCAATACCGTGTGCGTTAAGTTTGTATTCAAATCTCTTATGTGGAACCTTTTCGAAAGCATTCTGAAAGTCCAGATATAACACATCCACTGGTTCTCCCTTATCCACTCTACTAGTTACATCCTCGAAAAACTCTATAAGATTCGTCAGACATGATTTCCCTTTCATAAATCCATGCTGACTTTGTCCAATGATTTCACCACTTTCCAAATGTGCTGCTATCCCATCTTTAATAACTTTCCCCACTACCGACGTTAGACTAACTGGTCTGTAATTCCCCGTTTTCACTCTGCCTCCTTTTTGAAAAAAAGTAGCTACCCTCCAATCCTCAGGAACTACTCCAGAATCTAAAGAGTTTTGAAAAATTATCACTAATGCATCCACTATTTCTGGGGCTACTTCCTTAAGTACTCTGGGATGCAGCCTGTCTGGCCCTGGGGATTTATCGGCCTTTAATCCATTCAATTTACCCAACACCACTTCCCGGCTAACCTGGATTTCAGTCAGTTCCTCCATCTCATTTGACCCCCGGTCCCCTGCTATTTCCGGCAGATTATTTATGTCTTCTTAGTGAAGACAGAAGCAAAGTAGTTATTCAATTGGTCTGCCATGTCCTTGTTCCCCATGATCAATACACCTGTTTCTGACTGCAAGGGACCTACATTTGTTTTAACTAATCTATTTTTCTTCACATATCTATAAAAGCTTTTGCACTCAGTTGTTTATGTTCCCTGCCAGTTTTCTTTCATAATCTATTTTCCCTTTCCTAATTAAACCGTGTGTCCTCCTCTGCTGGACTCTGAATTTCTCCCAGTTCTCTGGTATGCTGCTTTTTCTGGCTAATTTGTACGCTTCATCTTTTGTTTTGATACTATCCCTGATTTCCCTTGTTATCCACAGATGCACTACCTTCCCTGATTTTATTTGTTTTGCCAAACTGGGATGAAAAATTGTTGTAGTTCATCCATGCAGTCTCTAAATGCCTTCCATTGCATATCCACCGTCAACCCATTAAGAATCAATTGCCAGTCTATCTTGGCCAATTCACGTCTCATACCCTCAAAGTTACCTTTATTTAAGTTCAGGACCCTTGTTTCGGAATTAACAATGTCACTCTCCATCCTAATGAAGAACTCAACCAAATTATGGTCACTCTTGCCCAAGGGGCCACGCACAACAAGACTGCTAATTAACCCTTTCTCATTACTCAATTCCCAATCTAGAATAGCCTGCTCTCTCGTTGGTTCCTCTACATGTTGGTTTAGAAAACTATCCCGCATACATTCCAATAAATCATCTTCCTCAGCACCCTTGCCAATTTGATTCACCCAATCTATATGTAGATTGAAGTCACCCATTATAACTGTTTTACCTTTGTTGCACGCATTTCTAATTTCCTGTTTGATGCCATCCCCAACTCCACTACTACAGTTAGGTGGCCAGTACACAACTCCCACTAGCGTTTTCTGCCCCTTAGTGTTTCGCAGCTCTACCCATATCGATTCCACATCCTCCAAGCTAATGTCCTTCCTTTCTATTGCGTTAATCTGTTCTCTAACCAGCAACGCTACCCACCTCCTTTACCTTTCTGTCTACCCCTCCTGAATATTGAATATCTCTGGATGTTCAGCTCCCAGCCTTGGTCACCCTGGAGCCATGTCTCCGTGATCCCAACTATATCATAGTCATTAATAGCTATCTGCACATTCAACTCATCCACCTTATTACGAAAGCTCTTTGCATTGAGACACAAAGCCTTCAGGCTTGTTTTTTACAACACTCTTACCCCTTATACAATTATGTTGAAAAGTGGCCCTTTTTGATTTTTGCCCTGGATTTGTCTGCCTGCCTCTTTTACTTTTCCCCTTGCTACCTATTGCTTCTACCCTCATTTTACAACCTTCTGTCTCTCCGCTCACACATTTAAGAAACCCTTTCCCTTTAACACCATCCTCAACTATCACATTTGACACCCCAACCCCCTTAATCAGTTTAAAACCACCCGTGTAGCAGTGGCAAACCTGCCTGCCAGAATGCTGGTCCCCCACCTGTTATGATGCAATCCGTCCCTTTTGTAGAGTTCCCCCTTACTCCAAAACAGAACCCAATGATCTAAGAATCTAAATCCCTGCCCTGTGCACCAGTTCGTCAGCCACACATTCAGTTCCCGTATCTCACTGTTCCTGCTCTCCCCAGCACGAGGAACTGGAAGCAAACCAGAGATAACAACCCTGGATGTCCTGCTTTTCAGCATTTTTCCGAGCTCTCTAAAGTCACGATGCAGAATATTCATCCCCTTCTTTCCGACATCGTTTGTGCCGACATGCACTACCACTTCCGGCTGTTCACCTTCGCCCTTGAAGATTGTATGCACTCTGTCCGTGACATCCTGGATCTTGGCACCAGGAAGGCAGCACACCATTTTCGAGTCCCGTCAGTTGCCGCAGAAACCCATGTCCGTACCTCTCACAATGGAGTCTCCCAATACAATGGCGTTGCCCGACTTTGGCCTTTTTGGTTTTGGCTCGACAGCCCTATACACTGCAGTCATACACTGCATCAGTAGGCCAATGATGGGTGAACATTAAGAATGCATTCAGACATGACATAGATATAGACATGTTGATTCTATCAATGAATAATAGTGGCAAAAGTAACCTCCCTAACCTGGAGGAAGTATGAACCATACCTAACATAGAGTTGGCAAATAACCCTGATTTGGCAATAGGTTTATTCTGAATATTTGGACAGATCAATAGTTTGACAATCCTGCAACCGCTAGGATGTGGTCCATCCCTGCTACTGAGGTAAAGCGGTCCTGGCGGAGTGAGACTCAATGTCAATGTACACTCCTGAATATGCCAGACCCAAATAACCATCTGGAGAAGGTTCGTAGTGAATCCTTCTAACAAGATTTTATGTAACTAATAATATTGCTGTCAGTCTATAAAGCTCTTAGGAACCTTGACATACTGGTGTAAATGCGTGATCACACGCAGCCCAAGGTCCATGGGATATGCAACTCTAGTTTGGTCTTGTGTCCCTGTTTAATCTGCTTGATTAATCAAAAACAAAACATGTTATTATAGCCCGCTGATACGATCATCCTATCCAGTGTTGCAATGACTGGATCAATAGCGCTGTACTCAATGCCATGGCGTAATCACTAGTACGTGAGTATGACCATGGGCAGGGATGTTGCTGGTGCCCATCGGTGAAGTGACGTAGTACAATGTTAACAACCCATATCGCTGCGTCCCTAAACCTGGGAAGCTGACGATACCTTCAATCTCTGGATATCAAAGGGTGAGACCGGACAGTGTGGTTCATGTACTCATCAGCCAAATGATTATGAGGTACTTAAGGCACAGTAATGGAATAGTAACTTAATGTTATAATCCCATAAAACAGAATTTTAATGTGTCAGTCATCCGTGCCGAGTTAAACGTAAGGAAGCATAAACAATGCTTCCCATCTCCTATGCAGATAGCTGCTATTTGGTGCTATCCCTGCAATCTGTAGTGAGCACTCTTAACGCTCATGGTTTGACAACGCAAGCCGCAGAAACGATCTCTCAGTCTATGATTGATTATATCTGCAGAGGATGGTTTCAACATCACAACTGAACCAGCATATTTTTATCTGGAATTAACCATGTAATGTTTTATGTTCATTTTTCGCCTCAGCAGGAGCCATATGTGTAGAACCCAGGCAGGCACTATGAAAACCCGGAAGCGGGAATCTTGCTGAATTTTGCAAAACCCGTCTATTGAGGCCAAATGGAGAGAAGACATAAAATAACATTCCTTCCTAGTGTAGCGTGAATGCACCCTTCGCCACTGTATGCTTCATTCACTGTTGATTGAAACTAGATGCAAGCAACTCAATAGTTAGTGTTCTATCAATCCACAATGTCATTAAATAATTTGTGATTACACATTCATTCTGTGTTGTCATTGATTTTGCATAATAATACGCCAGTGCTAAATGTAGTTTGGTAAAACTATCACCGGATACTTTGATTTGATTGTACCTTTGGGATTAACATATACCACCACCAAAGTGTACCACCTTGGACTTGTGCATGCCGTATAGGCATATCCACATCCACTTTAATGTCCAGAATGCACCTGTTGTCCATTGGCAGTTGATACCATGACTGAACACTTGATAACTCATGCTAAACCCATCTTCCTCCGTAACTAGAGATGGTATTAGTAAATGACCCATCTTTGGGTAATAGCATCAGTTTGGAAATGACTGAAGATTTACGGATAAGAGGTTTTAGTGGAGCAAAGCTGTCCATCATTGTTACTTTGATTGTTTCAGCTAACAATAGCAGTGGTCTAATTTTTTTTGTCTCAGAGCTGATCCCAGACCAATAAATGGATGATTGTATCCCAACAATCAATAGTTTCAGTTGGTATCAACTTAATTTAAATTTAACTGGACGGGTGAGAACCAATTCCTCAAATATAGCTATGTGGCTGATAAGGCTAATTTAGTAAAATACAGTATGTTCAGTATCATCCAGATTGGCCATGCTACTTATTTGTTAGCTCTGTGCAGCCGAAGCACTGATAGTAGTGATTTGGTAAATAATCTGGAAACTTGAGTTAGCCCATTGTAACGCTACTGAGTGAATCGTTGCCTCATCCAGTTAAATTTCAAATATCTTCAACTCTGTGAGCAGAAATGATCACATGGAATTTATTCAGAAAATTCTATATTGCACATGCGGGTTGAGGCTGTTGACAATGATCAGTCCACATCCCATTCTTGTGAGCCTTGTCTTGAAAGGCAACTCCAACCATACCTGTGTGAAGTATAAACTAATCTAGTGGTATCCATTGTGGGGGGATGATTTTTTCTGTCTGTTAGTAATCCTGTTAGTCTTTGTCCGAGATGGCTGTCGTGAAGAGAGAGTGGACGCTGGCGCGCTTTAGCTGCCGCTGCTCTCTCTTCACATTGTGTTTTAGATTTTTTGTTTTTGGACTGAATTCTGTTTTTAATTTGAGTTTCTGTGATGTCTTTATTATTTATTTTATTCTGATTATATGTTTTTTATTCCTGTTAATCTCTGTAAGGTGTCCTTGAGATGTCTGAAAGGCGCCCAAAATAAAATGTATTGTTATTATTATTATTATCCCAAACCAGTGTAAATATTCAAACCAGTTTAATATTACCAACTTGTATCCGTGACTGGAGACATCATCGATGAGGTTCCATACCTTTATCCGAATGGGAGGACTTATGCAACCCGACCAGGAGCTGCCACAAACATGTGTGCATGATTTTACATCTGCTCCTGGAGATAGAGGAGCTCGCGTACGAGGTTGGCGCATCTTCCAGGAAGGCCGTTCTGGGCTGTGACCTAAAAAGGACCTCTGTCATGGTTGTACGGCCTTCAAGCTTTCACCAGCTTCAGTTCATCGTGGTTTGCTGGTGGGTGCGCAGGGATGCTGCCGTCGAAGATGTGACGTCTTGCGTGATGATGTGGCCTTCCTGAACCCGACGGCCACTCGTCGAGCTTCTGCTGCTGGTAGTGTTGTTCCTGCAGCCCCTGCACACTTGTGGTTTCTTCAGCCAAACCCCTGTCTTCAGAGTCAGCCCAGAAGTGACTCCTAATGCACCCTCTGTCGAGGGAGTTGCATTATGCAGCCCTCAATAAGGTGCTGCTATGGGCGTCCAAGGACCCCCTGGTGACTAGGCTCCATATACCGGAGCATGTCACATTGGAGCTTCTGATCCATCAATCGCTCCATGCGGGATATGCGATCACAGTTGCTCCCGCCGGCGTCCATTCCTGTAACACATTCTCACAAAATAGCACAACACGACCTTCGAGAAAGGAATTTACCTGCATGTCCTTTTAAACCCTTCTGCTGCGGGGCAACTGGTCTCGTGGTCGTGGTTTGTTACAGCTGGGGTTCATCTGTGTTCCTTGTAGAAACACTCCATTGCGGGTTATTTCTCCCCCCACTGCTTTTTCTCCGCGGTCCCTTATAACAGGGCTTCTCCACGGTGTTCTCCAGCTGGGCCTTTCTTTCCACCCCGCCCCCCCCCCCCCCAGTCTGGGTATCCCCGCAGTAATTGCAGCCGGGATATCCCCGCGGTCCCTATCAAAGGGATAGCCGCCATTTACAAAGTTGGGGAGGGGGGTGGGGGTTATCCTGCTTCGGGGTGGGGGGGGGGTATATGAAGCCGCTGGTTTAACTGCCAGCGGCACAGTACTTACTGCCGTCCGGTCCTCGCATCCCGCAGTCTACGGAGCGGGTTCTCAGGTCGCTCCACGTATTCCACGGTCTCCGGAGCGGCTGTCCCGGTTTCCCCCGCACCAATATGAAGCCGGTGGGACTACCGCCAACGGCTCGAAGGTGAATCTACCGCGTTTCCGGCGGTCCCCGGAGTGGCTGTCCACGTGCCCCCGGCACCAATATGAAGCCGCTGGCTCCACAGCCAGCGGCTCGTGGGCGAATCTGCCACCGTCGGCTCCTCATTTCCCGCGGTTTCCCGAGCGGGTTCTCCACCAATATGAAGCCGCTGGTTTTACCGCCAGCGGCTCAACTGTGAATTTACCGCCGCTCGCTACCCACATTCCGCGGTTCCGAGCGCCTAGGTCAGTGGGCGGTATTCCTCGTGATCGGGGTTCCCTGAAGTCCGAGACTGGGGTTTCCCCTCCGTCCCGACTTAGCCCCGGACTTTTAGCAGGACCTCTAAGTAGGAGTTCCTGCAAGAAAATTTTAAAACATGAAAGTATTTTAAAAAGCTTACCCCAGGTCTGTTGCTGGCAGGAGAATCACATTCAATCACGCATGCGTACTGGACTCACGTGACTCCGAAGTAAAATGTATATTTATGTCACAAACTATGGAATTCATATGTTTCAGTATTATTATCAACGAAAAGAAAGCAGTTCCAATTGTTTGATATTATATGATACTGTTTAAAATTATTCATATGGAGGAGAAAATATAATAGCTCTAAAACCTACCTTAATTTTGCAATCTCACTAAAGATAATCCCCCTTTCCCTCTTCCCTCCCCATCTCTCTCTCCCCTCCCCTTCCCCCTCTCTCAACCCCTCCCACATCCCCCCTTCTTTCTGGCGGGGGGGGGGGGGTTGGGGGACGAAGATGAATGTGGCGTGGGCCCTGTGGGCGTGGCGTGGGCCCAGTGGGGGTCAGTGGGGGTGGAGTGGGCCCAGTGAGGGTCAGCGGGGGTGGCGTGGGCCTAGTGGGGGTCAGCGGGGGTGGCGTGGGCCCAATGTGTGTCAGCGAGGGTGGTGTGGCCCCAACGGGGGTGGCTTGGGCCCTGCGGGTGTGGCGTGGGCCCAACGGGGGTGGCTTGGGCCCAGCGGGGGTTGCGTGGGCCCAGCGGGGGTGACTTGGGCCCAAGTAGGGGTGGCTTGGGCCCAGCGGGGGTGACGTGGGCCCAACGGGGGTCAGCTGGGGTGGCTTGGGCCCAGTGGGGGTGGCATGCGCCCAGCGGGGATTAGCAGGGGTGGCGTGGGCCCAGCGGGGGGTGACGTGGGGAGAAGATGGCTTGCTTCCCGGCGGCGGGGGGAGGTGAGAGGAGCGGGCCCCGCCGCAGCGGTGTTGGGGTTACAGCCGCTGTGTTCAGATTCAGCCACTCCCGCCCAGCGACGGGAAGACGGTCTCCAAGCTGTTGGTGCAGCTCCGACGCCGCGGATGGAGATGCTGGACCGGGCGGGAAGACACCGCACTCCCCCCCTCCGGCCCGGGGAAATGGGCACTCCCTTATCCCGCGGGCCAGATTTTTTTTTCCGATTTTTTCTTTTTTTTTAACGATTTTTTTTTCCTCCTCGGGATTTTTTCTTACTGGGGGAAAAAGGGGGGGAGGGCGGTCGCTCCCAACGCAACCCTCCCCCTTCGGACGGCCATGCAGCATCCATGGAGCGAAGGAAATAGGCAACGTTTCTCCCCGCCACCCCCCATCAGTCTGAAGAACGGTTTCGGCCCGAAACGTTGCCTATTTCCTTCGCTCCATAGATGCTGCTGCACCCGCTGAGTTTCTCCAGCATTTTTGTGTACCTTCGATTTTCCAGCATCTGCAGTTCCTTCTTAAACACTCTCCTAAACGTTATGAGTGTTTAAACGTAGGCAGAACCATCACGTCGGTTATTGTCGTGTCTAATATGTATTTATGTCTTTATTTCAAATCCACCCTGGTCACATCTCTCTGAGGTACATGCCCACACTGGGATAGTGGTGAACCTGAGGTACATGCCCACACTGGGATAGTGGTGAACCTGAGGTACATGCCCACACTGGGATAGTGGTGAACCTGAGGTACATGCCCACACTGGGATAGTGGTGAACCTGAGGTACATGCCCACACTGGGATAGAGGTGAACGGAACAGCACATTAGCTTATAGTTATCCAGTTATTTTCACATTTAGCTATCAAGGTAGCTATTTGCTATATATTATCTAGCTATAAACAATCTGGCAATCTAGCTATGTATCGTTCTAGTTATCTGGCTCAGTAATCATCTATCTAGCTGTTTGTGTAGCTAACTGAATACATATTAGACCATTTATCCATCTACCCATCTAGGCATCGAGGCAATTAGCCGGCGAGTCGACCAGCCATCATTCCACAACGCCAGCTGGACACCTAGCCATAAAATCGTCTACCAAGGATGTGTTGTCCGCCCACTAGTAGACGCACCATATACCTACGACCTGCGGGAAAATTCGGCCCGACCACCATCTACAAGGTTGGATGTTACCACTGTGGTGTGACGACACGATCAATGACAAGACACGGTTAATTCCCGGGATGGCGGGACTGTCATATGCTGAGAGAATGGAACAGCTGGGCTTGTACACTCTGGAATTTAGAAGGATGAGAGGAAATCTATTTGAAACATATAAGATTGTTAAGGGTATGGACACGCTAGAGGCAGTAAACATGTTCCTGATGTTGGGGGAGTCCAGAACCAGGGGCCACAGTTTAAGAATAAGGGATAAGCCATTTAGAACGGAGACGAGAAAACACTTTTTATCATAGGGAGTGGTGAGTCTGTGGAATTATCTGCCTCGGAGGGCGGTGGAGGCAGGTTCTCTGGATCCTTTCAAGAGAGAGCTAGATATGGCTCTTAAAGATAGCGGAGTCAGGGGATATAGGGAGAAGGCAGGAACGGGGTACTGATCGGGGATGATCACCCATGATCACATTGCATGGCGGTGCTGGCTCGAAGGTCCGAATGGCCTACTCCTGCACCTATTGTCTATTGTCTATTGAGACGAGGTATAAGAAGGAGCTAGAGAACTTCGAACCAGAGTGTCGAATAACAACCTCTGGGTTAGTTTTTGAAGAGCCAGGTATTGATCACGAAGCGTGATGGACTGACATGTCCCACTCACCATGAATGACGCTGAAGTGGAAATTATTGGTAGCTTCAATTTCCTTTGTGAAATTACCAATAATCTGCCGTGGACCATCTACACTAAAGCGGCAGCCAAGACTAACGACACTACTTCCTGAAGAGACTGCGGTAATTCTGCTTGTTATCAATGACTCTTACAAGTTTCTACAAATAAACAGGGACAGCATACGGCCAGGTTGTAACAGAGCGTGCCCCCCCCCCCCCCCCTCAAAGGCGCCGAAGTCGCGCACACGGCCAGTGGCAGAACTGCAGCGCCGATGAAGGTAGGTTTTGTAACAGCGCTACTAATGGGAGTTATCTACAGGCCCCAAAGCACTAGCCTGGATATAGGATGCAAGTTGAATCAAGAGCTTTGCCTGGTTGTCTGGGCTACTGGAGCACCGGCAGGTGCACAGCAGTGAGCGGCCCTTCGCCTGCTCTGTCTGCGGCAAAGGCTTCAAGTCATTAAAGTACCTGAAGATGCACAAGCGCCAGTACACCGGGGAGCGGCCCTACACCTGCAGTGGCTGAGGCAAGGGCTTCATCAGCTGCACCAGGCTGCTGGAGCACCAGCGGGTGCACACGGGCGAGCGTCCCGTCCCCAGCCCGGTGTGTGAAGAGCGCTTTGCCATGGCCTCCCACGCCCTGTCTCACCAGTGCGTGCACACCAGTGGCCAGCCCTACGACTGCCCGTACTGTGGTGAGGTGTTCCATAGCTGACGGGGGTTGCGGCAGTACCGGCGGACCCACGCCGGCGAGCGGCTGCTCCCACTGCGGCAAACATTTCAAGAACGCACGGAGGTTGCCGGAGCACCAGCGGATACACGACAGAGAGAGAGACCCTAAGTGTGTGCTGAGTGAGGCAAGGCTGTGGCAGCACCGGCGAACCCACAGCGGTCCTGTGGTAAGGGCTTCACCCGCTTGACCACCTGCTGGAGCACTGGCCGGCACCCCTTCACCTGCCCGCCCTGTGGCAAGTTCTTTGCCTGCTCCGCCAGCCTGCTGGATCATCGCGGCATGGATAGATAGGCGCTGTTTAGGTAGACAGAGAATGTTGGATGGAATGGGTACCATTCGGGTCGAAACCCTCTTGAATCTCGACACACATTCCTTCTCTTCAGAGATGCAAGTTACCTGCAAGTTATGCTCGGTGAGTGGGAAAATGTATGGCAGATGATGTATAATGTGGATAAATGTGAGGTTATCCACTTTGTGGGCAAAGACAGGAAAGCAGACTGTTATCTAAATTGAATTAATGGAATTGAATTGAATTACCTTTATTGTCATTCAGACATTGCGGTCTGAACGAAATTTCGTGCCTGCAGTCATACATACAATAATACAATAATAAACAACAATAAACACAAATTAACATCCACCACAGTGAGTCCTCCAAGCACGTCCTCACTGTGATGGAGGCAAAAATCTTAGGTTTGCAGTCTCTTCCCTCCTCTTCTCCCTCTGGGAATGGTATGTTAGCTTCATAGCAAAAGGATTTGAGTATAGGATCAGGGAGGTTCTACTGCAGTTGTACAGGGTCTTGGTGAGACCACACCTGGAGTATTGCGTACAGTGTTGGTCTCCAAATATGAAAAAGGACATTATTGCCATAGTGGGAGTGCAGAGAAGGTTCACCAGACTGATTCCTGGGATGTCAGGACTTTCATATGAAGAAAGACTGGATAGACTCGGCTTATACTCGCTAGAATTTAGGAGATTGAGGGGGGATCTTATAGAGACTTACAACATTCTTAAGGAGTTGGACAGGCTAGATGCAGGAAGATTGTTCCCGATGTTGAGGAAGTCCAGGACAAGGGGTCACAACTTACGGATAAGGGGAAATCCTTTAAGACCGAGATGAGAAAAACATTTTTCACACAGAGAGTAGTGAATCTCTGGAACTCTCTGCCACAGAAGGTAGTTGAGGCCTGTGCATTGGCTATATTTAAGAGGGAGTTAGATGTGGCCCTTGTGGCTACAGGGATGAGGGGGTATGGAGAGAAGGCAGGTACGGGATACTGAGTTGGATGATCAGCCATGATCAGATTGAATGGCGGTGCATGCTCGAAGGGCCAAATAGCCTACTCCTGCACCTATTTTCTATGTATCTATGTATCTCTGTAAGTTGGGCTGGAGGGCCCGTTTCTGTGCTGGGTGACTAGTGTTGATGGGGCATGTTGGCCGGTGTGGGCAAGTTGGGCTGAAAGGCCTGTTTCCGTGACTCTGTGACGTTTCGCCGCGAGGGGGCGGCGACCCTGGGGTCAGGGGTCGGCGACCGCACCGTGACGCCACACGTGCTACTCTTGGTCTTCCTGACATTGACGACCGTCCTGACCGGAGCTTGGACTCAACTCAAGACCCTCGGAGGGGGGGGTGGATGGGTGGGGTCGAGGGGGAGGGGAAACGGAGGGACCAGGCTGAGGGACGGAGAGTGGGAGGGACAGGAGAGAGGGGGAGACTCGCTTAGCGCTTACTCGAGTCTGGGGGGGCTGGACCTGAGGGCGAGGGAGGGCTGGCAATGGGAGAGAATGGAGTCTCACCCTCACCCCCTGCACCTTCACTCTCGAGGGTCCGTTGCGTGAGAGGTGACCTCCTTCCCGTCTCTGGGACGGTCCGATGGAGCGATGTGGGAGAGGCCGACCTTACAGTCCTGTGACCCCTTCTCCCCGTCTCTGATAACAGCCGGGAAGACACTGTCCCTGAATCTGGAGGTATGCATTTTGACACTTCTGTACCTCTTGCCCGATGGGAGAGGGGAGAAGAGGGAGTGACCGGGGGTGAGACCGGTCCTTGTTTATTCTGCTGGCCTTGCCGAGGCAGCGTGAGGTGTAGATGGAGGCGATGGAAGGGAGATTGGTTTGTGTGCGTGACGGTCTGGGCTGTGTCCACAACTCTCTGCGATTTCTTGCGGGTCTTGGACGGAGCTGTTCCCAAACCGTGCTGGGATGCATCCCGATAAACTGATTTCCACGGCGCATTTGTAGAAGTTGTTGGGGACATGTTGAACTGCCATGGTCTCGGGAAGTAGAGGCATTGGTGAGCTTGTACAGAGGCCAGTAGAACAGGTTCTGTGCGTGGGCCAGCTTGGCATCAACCCCTGGGTGACCGCTGTGTACCTCTTTGTAGTATTCGTCACGTAATGATGAAGGGATCACAACTGTGTGGCCCTTAACTATGACACCGTCCTGTATTACCAGTTCATCGCGGACTAAGAATAACGATTGCACCTCTGTTGGTACGCTGGATTGTCTGTCTGGCCAACTCGTTTGATCACGGACGACAGTATCTGGAAGGTGACGTCGGCGGTGTGTGTTCGGCTAGGCGGCGCAGTTGTTTTGTAGGAACAAAGTCAATGCCGAGGACCGTAAACTCGTCCCGTTCGTAGGCGTGACGTTCGCTGAATGCCCGTGGTGCACGAGAGAGAGAGAGTGTCCGCAACGTGAATTCATTTACCCTTTTTGTAAACGTTTAGAGTCGAAGCGTTGGAGCTGCATCATCATGCTTTGCAGACGAGCTGGTGCAGCATGATTAGGTTTGTTGAGGATCGTCACCAGGAATTGTCTCGACCGTGAAGACGTTGTCAAGGATAAAGTCCTTGAATTTGGAACAAGCAAAGACGACTGCCCTTACTGCAACAACCTCCACCAGCTCTGCCTTGGACATCGCTGGCGCCAGACATTTTCGAATGGCACGGTAAACACTACCTTGACCTGGTCGACTCCTATTCCAACTGGTTCGAACTCGACCTACTGACCTCCATCACGTCAGAAATGTCATACAAAAGCTAAAGAAACACTTTTTCACGTTCGGCGCACCGTCCGTTTGCAGACCGACAACGGTTGATAATTCATCAGCCACGCTTTCAAGCTCTTTGCCAACCGACGGAATTTCCACCATGTCACCAGCAGCCACAGAGTAACGGGCTCGCTGAACGAGCTGTCAGAAGCGCAAACATCTAATGGAACGCGCACACCTTACCAATTCAGACGTGTACCTCGACCTCGGCTTGGTCCGTACACGTTCGGGCCGTATTAGTAGACCGCCAGACAGATATGGCGAATATGTTTAATTATTATGACATGTGTGCTCACTATACTCACTCTGTAAGGGGAAGGATGTAGATTGGTTTATGCATGACAACCAATCATAGTAGAATACCATCACTAACCGCACCCTACTGTACCATTTATATTAACACCCACTTCCTGTACTGCTCAGTCTTGGAAGCGATTGTGATGCTCTGAGAACTAACAACCTGTTGTACCGCTGTAGTTTGAATGCTGATTAAAGAGATCTTGGATCGTAGATTGAATGACTCCGTTTTTTACAACCGCCTATATCTCTCATTTCCTTCTCCCCTCCGACTCTCACTGAAGGAGTGTCTCGACCTGAAACATCGCCCATTCCTTCTCTCCAGAGATGCTGCCTGACCCGCTGAGTTACTCCAGCATTCTGTGAAACTTCACCTACCCATGTTTCCCACAGATGATGCCTGACCCGCCGAGTTACTCCAGCACTCTGTGAAACGTCACATATCCATGTTCTCCACAGATGCTGCCTGACCCGCTGAATTACTCCAGCACTTTGAGACTGTGTGTGGTACAATGTTGATCAGTGATAATTATTAATGATTGAAGCACAATGTGGAACAAGGGGGTGGAACAGATGCAGGTATAATGTAGAATATTGGGCTGAAGGGGCCTGAGGGGCATTTTTAGTATACACCCAGTTATTTCGGACAATTTGTCTGCTGTGGATTGGAGTACATGGGTTTAGAGTGGTTCAGATGGGTTTTGAGGGGTTCAGAGTGGTTTAGAGCAGTTTAGCGCGGTTTAGAGGGGTTCAGAGGCGTTTAGAGAGGTCCAGGGGGATTTAGAGGGGGTTGGAGGGGCTTTGAGGTGTTTATACAGGTTTAGGGAGATTTAGAGGGGTGCATAGGTGTTCAGAGGGGTTGAGAGTGGTTCAGAGTGGTTTAGAGATGTTTAGAGGGATGTATGCGAGTCTAGAGGGGTTGAGAATGATTTATAATGGCTTAGAGGGGTTTAGACGTATTTAGAGGGGGCGCAGAGGTGTTTAGAGGGGTTTAGAGTGGTTTAGCGGTGTTTCCAGAGGTTTCCAGGGGTTTAGAGAGGCGTCTAGGGGTGTCGAGGAGTTTACAGGGGTTTGGACGGGTTTCAAGGTGTTTGGATGGGTTTAATAATAATAATAATAAATTTTATATTTAATGGGCGCCTTTCATACAAAATCTCAAGGACACCTTACATAGTAAACATATAATCGGAATATAACAATAAGGACATCACAGAGACACAAATCAAAAACAGGATTCAATCCAAAAACAGAAAATCAAAAACACAGTGTGAAGAGGGAGCAGCGGCAACCAATTCGTGCCAGCGTCCACTCTCCCTTCACGGCAGCCATCTTGGACACAGACCTACAAGACTACAGTTAGACAAAAAAAATCATCCCCCCACAGTGGATAGCACTGTGGAGGAAGGCACAATGTCCAGTCCCCACCCCATGTTCACCCCAAAGTCAGGCCTATTGGGGCCACCGCAATTGCCTCTACGGAGGCCCGATGTCCCTGGCCGTTCTCACCGGGTGATCTTGCCCCGGCGTCGGGAGAGTCCTTTCGGCGGCTGGGCCACTTGGAATGGCCGCTTCTTGGTTGGAGCCCGCGGCTGCCGAAGCCGACAAGGCCGCGCCGGTTTGGCGCTCCTAGGCTCCAGGTGAAAAAGTCGGCGCCCCGCTCTCCTCACTGCCGCCTCTACGCACGCCGCCTCTCCGCTCCGCAAACCCGCAGCCCGGAGATGTTGCTCACGGCGGTCCAGCTCGCCAGAGCTCCAGCGCGGCGACCCAGGCAAGGCATCGCCCGCTCCGCTCCGCTCCAGCGCTCCAACGCTGTGCCGCCACCCAGGCCGAGGTGCTGGGTGGTTCCCGCCAAGAAACGGCGCTCCAAGCCCGCTGGTAGGCCACGACGACGGGTCGACGGGCAGCCCGGAAAAAAGGCTGCCACACCGACCAGGTAGGGACCTATAAATAAATTAACACCTACCCCCCCACATTAAAAGACCATATCCCCTACAAACAAAAAAACAGGACTCACTAAAAACTAGAAAAAAAACGAATTTAAGACGGACGGCTGCTGCTAGCAGCCGTTCACCAAGATGGCTCCTCCTCCTCTTTAGAGGAGTTTAGAGCGGTGTCGAGGGGTTTCGAGTTGGTTCGAGGGGTTCAGAGGGGTTTAGAGAGGTTTAGAGTGATTTAGAGGTGTTTTGAGATGTTTAGAGGTGGTACAGGCGTGTGCAGCTGGGATTGGGGCGGTGTGGAGGGATATAGAGGGATTTAGAGGGATTTAGAGGGGTTCAGAAGGTTTTAGAGGGATTTTGAGCGATTTTGAATGGTACTTTAGAGTGGTTTAGGGGGGGTTAGAGAGTTTGCGAGCGGCTTAGAGATGTTTAGATGAGTTTAGGGGGGTCTAGAGTGGTTTACATGGAATAATATGTGTTTAGATTGGTTTAGAGGGGTTTAGAGGGGTTAGAGGGGTTTAGAGGTGTTTAGGGGGGATTAGAGGAGTTTAGAGGCGTTTGGAGGGTTTTAGAGGTTTTCACAAGTGATTATAGAGGTGTAGTTGTTTAGATGGGTTTATAGGGTTTTGGAGGGGTTCAGAGGCATTTGGAGGGGGTTGGAGGTGTTTAGAGGTCCTTAGACAGGTTTAAAGGGATTCCGAGGGGTTTAGAGGGATTAGCGGTGTTTAGAGGGTTTAGAGCGGTTCAGAGTGGTTTAGAGGGGTCTGGATGGATTTAGATGAGTGTGGAGTAGTTTAGATGGGCTTAGAGGGATTTAGACGCGTCCAGAGGGGTCACGAGGTCTTTAGAGGTGTCTAGAGGGTGTTAAAGGTGTTTGGAGGGGGTTCGAAGGGTTTAGAGGGTTTTCGAGCAGATTTCTTGCGGAGTAGAGGAGTTTACAGTTTTTTTGTTGTTAATTTTATTTATTAGAAGTAAGTACAATACAGTATCAAACAAGAGGACATGACTTCAGAATTAAGGGACAGAAGTTTAGGGGTAACATGAGGGGGAACGTCTTTACTCAGAGAGTGGTAGCGGTGTGGAATGAGCTTCCAGTGGATGTGGTGGAGGCAGGTTCGTTGGTATCATTTAAAAATAAATTGGATAGGCATATGGATGAGAAGGGAATGGAGGGTTATGGTATGAGTGCTGGCAGGTGGGACAAAGGGAAAATAATTGTTCGGCACGGACTTGTAGGGCCGAGATGGCCTGTTTCCGTGCTGTAATTGTTATATGGTTATATGGTTATATTAGTGGTACATTTTTTCAGGTGCCAAATATTTGTTGACATGATACATTCTATGTACAACTTCATTTTTTATGTTTTGTTAAATAAATGAGAGAGAAAAAGATAATAGAGAGTAGAAGAACGTGTAGTGTGTGTAAAATGAGAAAGACAGTGAGGAAGAGAAGTAAGAAAGAAAAAAGGGCAAGAGAGAGATTAGCAGATATGAGATTGGAGATGAGTTTTCATATTGTTGACCAACTTTCACCCTGAACTTTGGTTGGTTTTTACGATTTACAGGGTTTTCGAGAGGTTTCGAGTGGTTTTGAGGGGTTTAAGAGGGGTTCTGATGGGTTTGGAGTGGTTTAGATGGGGTTAGAAGGGTTTAGAGGAGTTTCGAGTGTTTCAGAGTGGTGCAGAGGGGTTTTGAGGGGTTTAAACGGTTTAGTGGTTCAGAGGGGTTCAGCGGGGTTTAAGAGTAATTTAGAGACGTTCAGAAATGAGCTGTTAGTGGGGTTATGTGTTTAGATTGGTTAAAGGGTTTTAAGGGGGTTTAGAGGGTGTTAAAAGGGATAGAGGGGCTTAGAGGTGTTTGGAGGGCTTTACAGGACTTTAGAGGGCTGTAGAGAGGTTTAGAGGGCTTTAGAGTGGTTTAGAGGCATTCAGACAGTTTCAGATGGGTTTTGAGGCGTTTAAAGAAGATTAAACGAATGAATCTCTTTATTGTCATTGCACATTGTACAACGAAATTTAAAAGTCAATCCCACGGTGCGATTCACAAGAGCAATTTTAAATATATAAGAAAAGGTAAAACTATATACATATTTTTAAAAAAAATACAAATAAATAACAATAGCAGCTGAGGTAGAACCATTCAGTTGAATGTGAGTGTTATTTCTTATTTTGCATTGTTAAGTTCACGTATGGCTATGGAGTAGTAGCTGTCGCTGAGTCTGTTTGTGCGAGTTTTGAAAGACCTGTACCGTCTGCCAGAGGGCAGCAGGTGGAACAAGTTGTGTACAGGGTGGGAAGGATCCTTCAGGATGTTGGCTGCCCTGCCAAGGCAGCGAGAGCTGAAGATGTCCTTCAGGGAGGGCAGTGGGCAGCCAGTGATTTTTTGTGCGGTGTTGATGACCCTTTAAAGGGCTCTCCTGTCCGCTGCAGAACAGCTGACATACCATGTGGTTATACAGTACGCCAGCACACTCTCGATGGAGCAGCGGTAGAAGGACACCAGCAGCTTCTCCTCCAGGTTGTTTTTCCTGAGGATCCTCAGAAAGTAGACTCGCTGCTGGGCCTTCTTGACTGCTATGGTGGTGTTTGTAGTCCAGGAGAGATCCTCCGTAATTTGCGTGCCCAGTAATCTGAAGTATGAGACCCTTTCCACACAGTCCCTATTGATGAATAGAGGTTTGGGGGCTGCACTTTTCTTACGGAAGTCTATTCAGATTCAGATTCAGAAAACGTTATTGTCTGTCGTAACAGAAAATCTTCTTTGACGTGGCTCAACATACAGACAGGACAATGTACTGATAAGCAGTCATACAACACAGATTTCTGCGAGAACACACAGTGTGCATATATCTTAAGTGTATAGATAATGTCCTTTGTTTTTGTGGTGTTTAGGATGAGGTTGTTGTCTGAACACCACGCTGCCAGTCTTTGGACTTCCTCCCTGTAGGCTGTCTCATCTCCTCCTGAGATAAGTCCAACCACAGTCGTGTCGTCCGCAAACTTGACGATGGTGTTGGTGGAGTGGGCGGGGTCACAATCGTGGATGTAGAGGGCGTAGAGGAGGGGGCTCAACACACAGCCCTGTGGGCTGCCCGTGCTGAGTGTGATGGGGGTGGAGAAGTGATGGCCCAGTCTGACGGTCTGGGGGCGGTTAGGCAGAAAGTCCTTGATCCAGAGGCAGATGGGTTGTGAGAGTCCTAAATCCATGAGTTTGGTGACCAGTCTGCTGGGGATGATGGTATTGAAGGCGGAGCTAAGGTCAATGGAAAGCTTCCTCACATAGCTCCCCTGGTGTTCGAGGTGGGTCAGTGCAGTGTGAAGAGCAGTGGCGATGGCATTCACAGTGGACCTATTTGCTCTGTAGGCAAACTGGTGTGGATCGAAGGTGGGCGGGAATCTGGCTTTGATGTGCTGCTGGACCAGCCTCTCGAAACACTTCATGATGACTGGTGTGAGAGCGACCGGTCGGTAGTCGTTAAGGCCGCTGATAACGCTTTTTTGGTAGTGGGATGATTGTGGCAGACTTCAGGCACGGTGGGATGATGGATTTGGACAGGGACAGGTTGAAGATTTTCGTGAAGACCTCGTAGAGCTGGTCTGCACATTCCTTCAGAAACCTTCCTGTCACGCCATCCGGGCCGGCAGCCTTCCTCGGGTTCACCGCCCTTAGAGTGCTTTACAGAGGTGTAGAGGGGTTCAGATGGGGTTAGATTGATTTAGAGGGGTTTAGAGAGGTTTAGAGTAGTTCAGGGGGTTTAAGAGGGGTCTCGAGTGGTTTCGAGAGGTTTAGAGGAGTTCGGAGTTTTCAGTGAGGTTTAGAGCGGTTTAGGGGTTAGAAGGATGTAGGGGGTTTCAGTGCCGTTCAGAGGGATACAGAGGGTTTTCGAGGGGTTTAGAGGTGTTCCGAGGGGTTCCGATTGGTTTTGGAGGGATTTAGAGGTGTTTACAGGGGTTTAGGTTCAGATGGGTTTCGTGGGGTTTAGAGAGGTTTAGAGTGGTTCAGAGGGTTTAAGAGGGGTCTCGAGAGGTTTAGAGGAGTTCGGAGTTTTCAGATATGTTTAGAGCGGTTTAGGGGTTAAGAATGAATGAATGAATGAATGAATGAATGAATGAATGAATGAATGAATGAATGAATGAATGAATGAATGAATGAATGAATGAATGAACGATTGAATGAATGAATGAATGAATGAATGATGAATGAATGAACGAATGAATGAATGAATGAATGAATGAATACGTTTATTGTCATTGCACAATACTGTGCAACGAAATTCCATTGCATCTCCTCCGGTTAAAAATACAAACACGACAACCATTGACACATATGTACACTTATTAGTAAAAATAATAAATAAGTATTTAAAAATATTTTTAAAAGAATGTTGCATTTCTTGGAATTACATTTTGCTTCCCCAGTGTTCTCTGTTGGAATTAAGTTATTTTATCGCACATGGGTAGAAACTATGTTTTAGTCTACCGTTGCGAGCCTTCAGAGACCTGAATCGCCTCCCAGAGGGTAGCAGAGTGAAAAGGTGGTTGGCAGGGTGGGATGTGTCCTGCTTGATGTTTGTGGCCCGGCGCAAGCATCGGGCCCTATATATATCATCCAAGGAGGGCAGTTGAGCGTTTGTAATGCTCTGTGCAGTTTTTTATTACTCTCTGCAGCGCCCTCCTCTCAGCCACAGTGCAGCTAGCCAACCACACCAGGATGCCATAGGAGAGGATACTTTCCAAGGCGCATCGGTAGGACAGCAGCAGCGGCTGTGAGACGTTTGCTCTCCGCAAAGACCTCAGTAAATACATCCGCTGCTGAGACTTCTTCACGAGAGTGGCGGTGTTCATTTGCCATTTGAGGTCGTGGGAGATGTTTATTCCCAGGAACTTAAAGCCAGTGACGCTCTCCACCATGTCTCCTTTGATGTATAAAGGAGCAGGTTCCTCTCTCCTCTTCCTGCTGAAGTCAACTACAAGTTATTTTGTCTTTGATAGGTTGAGTACCAGGTTGTTTTTGGTACACCTGAGAAGGATTTAGGGGATTTAAGAGCCGTTCGGTGGGATACAGAGGGTTTTCGAGGGGTTTAGAGGTGTTCCGAGTGGTTCCGATTGGTTTTGGAGGGATGTAGAAGTATTTACAGGGGGTTTAGGTTCAGATGGGTTTATAGGGGTTTAGAGGTGTTTAGAGAGGTTTAGATGGATTTAGAGGTGTTTACAGGGGATTAGAGAGGTTAAGAGGGGGTTAGTTAGTTTAGATGGTTACAGAGGTGTCCAGAGGTGTTTAGAGGGCTTTCGATGGGTTTCGAGGGGTTTAAAGTGGGTTCAGAGGGTTTCAGAGGAGTTTAGAAAGGATGAGAGCGGTTTGAGATGTTGAGAGGTGTTTAGGAGGGTTTAGAGTGGTTTAGATGAGTTAATATGCGTTGAGAATGGTTTAGAGGGGGTTAAAGGGGTTTAAGGGGTTTTGAGGGGTTTAAAGCGGATAGAGGTGTTTGGAGGGATTTCGAGGGCTTTAGAGCGGTTTAGAGGGGTTCAGAGCAGTTCAGAGGGAATTAGAGTGGTTTAGACGGGGATTAGAGCGGTTCAGATGGGTTCAGAGGTGTTCTGATGGGTTTAGCGGTGTTTAGTGGTTTGGAGGGATTTAGAAGGGTTAAGTGGTGTTTAGATGGGTTTAGTGATTTAGAGGGGGTTTGAGGAGTTTGGAGGGGGTCAGAAGTGCTCAGATGGGTTGAGAGGGGTTTAGAGGTGTTTAGAGAGGTTTAGATGGGTTTAGAGGCGTTTACAGGGGATTAGAGGGCTTTACATAGGGTTAGAGAGGTTCAAATGGGTTTAGAGGGGGTTTCGTGGGTTTCAGATGTATTCAGAGGTGTTTAGATGTGTTTAGAGGATTTTAGAAGGGTATAGAGGGGTTTGGAGTGGTGTCGAGGGGGTTGGGGTGGTTTATAGCGGTTTAGAAGTGTTCAGAGGTGTTCAGAGGATTTGCAGGGGTTTACATGGCATCAGAGGGGTTTAGAGGGGTTCCGCGCGGTGTAGAGGGGTTAGGACATGTTTAGAGGGGTTCAGAAGTGTTCAGGGGTGTTTAGATGGATTTCGATGACTTTCGATTGGTTTTGCGGGGTTCAGATGTATTCTGAGGGGTTTGAATTGGTTTAGAGGGGTTTAGAGTGGTGTAAATGTGTTGAGAGTAGTTTAGAGGGGTTGCGAAGTTTCCATGGCGTTTAGAGGGGTTCATGGGTGTTTAGAGGGGTTCAGACGTTTTCAGTGGTGTGTAGAGGAGTTCAGAAGGGTTTAGAGCAGTTTAGAGGTGTTTAGAACGGCTCAGAGGGTTTTTGAGGTGTTCAGAGGGTTTAGAGGGTTTGGATGGCTTTAGATGGGTTCAGAGTGGTTCGGAGGAGCTTAGAGGGGTTTGAGGTGTTTTGAGTTGTTCAAAGTAGTTCCGATGTGTTTGAAGGGGTTTAAAGAGGTTCAGAGGGGTCCGGAACTGTTTCTAGTGGTTTAGAGGGCTTTTGGGGGGTTTAGATGGGTTAAGATGTGCTCGGAGGGGGTTAGAGGGTGTTTAGAGAAGCTTATAGAGGTCTGTAGGGATTGTAAGGTGTTAGAGGGATATACGGTGGTGCAGAGGTGCTCATGTGTGTTTAGAGGGGTTCAGATGTGCCTAGAGGGGTTTAGATTGGGTTAGAGAGGTTTAGAGCGGTCTAGAGGGGTGTGAGGGGTTTATAGAGGTTTAGAGGTGTTCAGAGGGGTTGAGAGGTGTTCAGAGTTGTTTAGAGGGGTTTAGAGGGGTTTAGAGGGGTTTATGAGGTTTAGATAATTCTAGACTGGTGTAGAGAGGTTCAGAGGGGTTCCGATCGGTGAAGGGGGGTGAGGAGGAGTTTCGAGGGTTTCTGAAGTATTCAGAGATGTTTGGAGGGGTTTAGATGGTTTCAGACGTGTGCAGAGGTGTTTCGAGGGGTTTAGATGGCTTTTGTTGGGTGTAGAGGGGTTCAGAATTGTTCGGAGAAATATAGAGGGGTTTAAAGGGGCTTACATAGGCTTAGAGGGGTTCAGAGTAGGGTATACAGGGCTTACAGGGTTTGGTGGGTGTATAGGGGTTGAGAGGTGTTTAGAGCTGTTTAGAGGGGTATCGAGAGGTTTCTAGGGTGTTTCGGGGGTTTTCGAGGGGACTCGAGTCGTTCCGAGGGGATAGAGAGGTTTAGAGGGGTTCCGAGGGGGTCAGATAAGTTTGGAGGGGTGTAGAGGGGGTCAGACGTTCGCAGGTGAGTTTAGAGGGGTTTAGATGGGCTTAGAGGGATTTTGAGGGACATGGAGGGGTTTAGACGTGTCCAGAGGGGTCCAGAGGGGTTTGAGGGGATTATACGTGTTTGGAGGGGTTTCGAAGTGTTCAGATGCGTTTCAAGCTGGTTTCAGTGCGTGTAGAGGCGTTTACAGGGGTTTCGAGAAGTTTAGAGGGCTTTGGTGGGGTTTAGAGCGGTTTTTGATGAGTTCAGAAGGGTAGATAGAGGTTTAGTTGTTTTGAGGGGTTTAGAGGGGTTTAAAGGGGGTTCAAATTCGTTTATATGGGTTACGAGGGATTTAGATGGGCTTAGAGGGTTTTAGAATTGTTTCGAGAGTTTTATATGGGTACAGGCGGGTTCAAAGGGGGTTGGAGCCGTTAGGTGTGATTTCGAGGGATTTCGAGCGGTTTTGAGGGTTTCAGATGGATTCAGAGGGATTTAGATGTTTTGAGGGGTTCAGAGGGGTTCAACGTGGTTTAGAAAGGCTGCGTGCGGTTTAGAGATGTTTAGAGGTGTTTAGGGGGGTTTAGAATGGTTTAGAGTGGTTAATATGAGTTTAGAGGGGGTTAAAGGGGTTTAAGGGGGTTTTGAGAGGTTTAAAGCGGATAGAGGTGTTTAGAGGGATTTAGAGGGCTTTAGAGCGGTTTAGAGGGGTTCAGAGCAGTTCAGATGGAATTAGAGGGGTTTAGACGGGGATTAGAGCGGTTCAGATGGGTTCAGAGGTGTTCTGATGGGTTTAGCGGTGTTTAGTGGTTTGGAGGGATTTAGAAGGGTTAAGTGGTGTTTAGATGGGTTTAGTGATTTAGAGGGGTTTCGAGGAGTTTGGAGGGGGTCAGGAGTGCTCAGATGGGTTGAGAGGGGTTTAGAGATGTTTAGAGGTGTTTAGGGGGGTTTAGAATGGTTTAGAGTGGTTAATATGAGTTTAGATTGGTCCAAAGGGGGTTAGAGAGTTTTAAAGGGGGTTTAGATGGGTTTAAAGTGGGTAGAGGGGTTTAGAGGAGATTAGAGCGGTTTAGAGTGGTTTGGAGGGAATTAGTTCAGTGGGAATTAGAGGGGTTTAAAGGGGGTTTAGAGGATTCAGAAGGTTTTAGAGGTGTTCTGAGGGGTTTAGAGGTGTTTGGAATGGTTGAGAAGGATTCAGTGGTGTTCAGAGGAGGTTAGAGGTGTTTAGAGTGATTTAGAGTGGTTTAGAAGGGTTTCGAGGGGCTTAGAGGTACGCAGACGGGTTGAGAGGGGTTTAGAGGGGGTTAGAGGGGTTTATAGGTGTTTAGAGGTGTTCAGATCGACTTTTTGGAATCATGGGATGCAGCGGTACCGTAAAGTTTGCTGATTTCAGTTCATGCCGTGGATAGATCTACATCTCCGAATAAAGATTTGAAAATTTCTCTTTTAAGGGGCCTTCTCTCCTATTTCTACTTACCACTTTTTCTTTTTTATATATACACACTTCACGTTTTTCTATTTTCTACCACCTATTTTTCCTCTTTTTCCCCTTTCTATTGTTTTATTTTTCTTGTCTTGCTTACTCCCATCTCAAAACATAAAACTAGAGATTGTACATAGAATGGATTACGGTATGACATAGTTGGCACCTAAAATTAGGTTCCACTGTACTGTTTTGTGCTGTATTAACTTCTAATATAATTTTTAAAAAAGAGAAAAGAAAAAAAAGAGGGGTTCAGATGGTTCAGATGGGTTCAGAGGGGTTTAGAGTGCTTTGGTGCGGTTTAGAAGGGTTCAGAGTTGATCAGAGGGGTTTAGAGTGATTTAATAATAATAATAATAATAATAATAATAATAATAATACATTTTATTTATGGGCGCCTTTCAAGAGTCTCAAGGACACCTTACAAAAAATTAGCAGGTAGAGGAAAAATATGTAAGGGGAATGAAATAAATAGTAGAGACATGACTAGTACACAAAGTAAAGACATAATTCAATTCAAAACACAATATGAGGCAATTAATGCACAGATGAAAAGGGAGGGCGACGTGGGGCTAAGGATAAGCAGAAGTGAAGAGATGGGTCTTTAGGCGGGACTGGACGATGGTGAGGGAGTTCCAGAGCCTGGGAGCTGCCCAAGAGAAGGCTCTGTCACCAAAACTACGGAGGTTGGACTTGTGGATGGAGAGGAGACCGGCTGATGTGGATCTGAGGGACCGTGAGGGTTGGTAGGGGGAGAGGAGGTCAGTGAGATATGGGGGGGCCAGATGGTGGAGGGCTTTGTAGGTGAGGATCAGGATTTTGTACGTGATCCGGTGGGAGATGGGAAGCCAGTGAAGTTGTTTGAGGACTGGAGTGACGTGATGCCAGGATTTGGTGTGGGTGATGAGTCGGGCGGCTGCGTTCTGGACCAGTTGGAGTTGGTTGATGTAGGTGGAGCTGATGCCAAGGAGAAGTGAGTTGCAATAGTCCAGTCGGGAGGAAATGAAGGCATGGATGAATCTTTCAGCAGCGGGAGGTGTGAGAGAGGGTCTGAGTTTGGCGATGTTGCGGTGGTGAAAGAAGGAGGTTTTGATGACATGGCGGATGTGCGGCTCAAGGGAGAGGGTGGAATCAAAGATCACGCCAAGGTTGCGGGCCTGGTGAGATGGGGAGACAGTGGTGCCGTCGATGGTGAGAGTGGGGTTATTGATTTTGCTGAGTGTGGCTTTGGAGCCTATGAGGAGGAATTCTGTCTTATCGCTGTTGAGTTTGAGGAAGTTATGTTGCATCCAGGTTCTTATAGCTGACAAACAGGAGTTGATATGGGAGTGGGGTGGGGGTTTGTGGGGGGATTTGGTGCCGAGGTAGATCTGGGTGTCATCGGCGTAACAGTGGAAGTCCAGGTTGAAGTGGCGGAGTATCTGACCAAGGGGGAGGATGTAGATGATGAAGAGGAGGGGCCGAGTACGGAGGCTTGGGGAACGCCTTGAGTGATTGTAGCTGTAGCAGAGGTGTGGTTGTGGAGAGAGATGAAGTGGGATCTGTTGGAAAGGTAGGAACGGAGCCAGCTGAGTGCAGAGCCTTCAATGCCGATGTATTTGAGTCTGGTGAGCAGGATGTTATGGTTCACTGTATCGAAGGCTGCGCTCAGGTCGAGGAGGATGAGGATGTTGAGGGAACCAGTGTCAGCAGAGGTGAGGAGGTCGTTGAGGACTTTGAGGAGAGCAGTTTCTGTGGTATGGAGGGGGCGAAAGCCAGATTGGAGGGGTTCAAGTAGGTTACACGCAAGGAGGTGGGAATGAAGTTGCGACGCAACGATACGCTCCAGGGTTTTTGAAAGAAAGGGGAGGTTTGAGATTGGGCGGTAGTTAATGAGAGAGGAGGGATCAAGACCAGATTTCTTTAAGATTGGCGTGACAGCAGCAGTTTTGAAAGCGAAGGGGACAATTCCTTGGGACAATGAGGAGTTGAAGAGATTAGTGAGGTAGCGGCACAGAACGGGGAGGCAGGACTTCAGCAGGGGAGTGGGGAGAGGGTCGAGGGAGCAGGTAGTGGGTTTGGAAGAGCTGATGAGTTTGGAGATTTCAGTAGGGGTGACCAGGTCAAACTGGGAGAGGAAGCAGTGTGGAGGAGGGGTAAGGAGGTCAGTGGAGATGTTGAAAGGAGTGGCCTTGGTAGGTGGTGGAGTAGATGCTGGGGTACCGGGTACAGGGGATAAAGATTGATAGTTGGTGCTGATTTTATCAGCGAAAAAGTGGAGGAATGAGTTGCAGAGATCCGAAGTAGAGGTAGGGAGAGTGTTGGCTCGAGGCTTGAGGAGGTTGCCCACTGTGGAGAAGAGGCAATTTAGAGGCAATCAAACAGTTTCAGATGGGTTTAGATGCGTTTAAAGGAGATTAGAGGGCTTTACGGGGGTTTAGAGGGGTTCAGATGGGTTTAGATTTGTTTGAGTGGTTTAGAGAGGTTTAGAGTGGTTCAGAGGGTTTAAGAGGGGTTTAGGGGTTAGAAGTGTTTAGAGGGTTTCTGAGCCGTTCAGAGGGAGACAGAGAGTTGTCGAGGGGTTTAGAGGTGTTCCGAGTGGTTCCGATGGGTTTTGGAGGGATACGAGGTGTTGACAGGGGTTTAGGTTCAGAAGGGTTCAGATGGGATCAGAGGAGTTTAGAGGCGTTTTGAGATGTTCAGGGGGGTTTCGAGGCGTTTACATTTGATGAGATGGCTTTACAGGGGTTTAGACAGGTTCAGTGGAGTTTGGAGTGGTGTTTCGATGGGTTTAGAGGGCTTTCGAGGGGTTTAAAGGGGTTTCTGGTGGTGGCGAGATGTTTCCAGGGGTTTTGTGGTCTTTAGAGGGGACTGGATTGGTTCCAAGGGGTTTAGAGTGGTTTAGAGGGGTTCAGAGTGGTTCAGAGAGGTTTAGAGGGATTTAGAGGGGGTCAGAGGGGTTCAGAGGGGTGCAGAAGGGTTTAAAGAGGTTTAGAGGGCTTTCGCGAGGTTTACAGGTGTTCAGATGTGTTCGGGGTGATTTCGAGGGGGTTAGAGGGGCTTAATGAGATTTAGGGGGGTTCAGAGGGGTTCGGAGGGGTTTGGAGATATATAGGGGTTTGTAGTGTATACAGGTGTTCTGAGGTGCTTCGAGTGGTTTAGATGAGGTTAGAGAGGTTTAGATGGGTTTACGGCGGATTATAGAGTGCGTTTAAAGATGTTCCGAGGTGTTCAGAGTTGTTCAGAGGGGTTCCGAGCGGTGTAGAGGGGTTAAG
Organism: Amblyraja radiata; assembly: GCF_010909765.2. Lineage (NCBI taxonomy): Eukaryota > Metazoa > Chordata > Chondrichthyes > Rajiformes > Rajidae > Amblyraja > Amblyraja radiata. The sequence continues at coordinate 408,209 of NW_022630169.1, forward strand.
CGGCGTTTAGAGGAGTTCAGAAGTGTTCAGCGGTGTTTAGATGGATTTCGAATGCGTTCGATTGGTTTTGCGGGGTTCAGAGGTAATCTGTGGGATTTGAATGTGTTTAGATGGGTTTAGAGTGGTTTAAAGCGGGGTTAGAGGGGTTTAGAATGGTTCCGAAGTTTTCCGGGCTGTTTAGAGGGGTTCAGATGAGTTTAGAGGAGTTTAGAGGTGTTTAGAAGGGTTCACAGGGGTTTTCATGTGTTTCGTGGGGTTTAGAGGGATTTGGATGGCTTTAGATGGGTGCAGAGTGGTTCGGAGGAGCTTACATGGGTTTAGAGGGGTTTGTGGTGTTTTGAGTGGTTCAGAGTTCAGAGATGTTTGAAGAGGTTTCAATAGGTTCAGAGGGGTGCGGAAGTTATTAGATTGTTTCAGGGTGCTTTTGAGGGGTTTAGAGGGGTTCAAATATGTTAGGAGGGGGTTAGAGGGTGTTCAGAGAGTCTGAGAGAGTTTTAGGGGGCTTTAGACGGTTTCAGAGGGGTTTGTAGGGATTTACAGGGGTTTAGAGGGGGGTTATATGGATATACGGTGGTGCAGAGGTGCTCAGATATGTTTAGAGGGGTTCAGATGTGCAGATAGGGGTTTAGATGGAGTTATATAGGTTTAGAGGGGTTTAGAGGGGGTTGAGGGGGTTTATAGAGTTTATAGAGTTTAGAGGAGTATAGAGTGGTTGAGAAATGTTCAGAGGTGTTTAGGGGGGTTTAGACGGGTTTAGAGAGGTTTATGAGGTTTAGAGAATTTTAGACGGGTGTAGAGAGGTTCAGAGGGCTTCCGATCGGTTAAGAGGGGTTAGGTGGTGTTTAGAAGCGTTCAGACGTGCTCAGAGACGCTTGGAGGGGTTTAGAGGGTTGCAGACGTGTCCAGAGGTGTTTCGAGGGGTTTAGATGGCCTTTGTTGGTTTTAGAGGGGTTCAGAATTGTTCGGAGGAGTTTAGAGGGGGTTAAAGCGGCTTAGATAGGCTTAGTGGAGTTCAGAGTAGTTTGGAGGTGTTTAGAGGTGTTTAGATTGTGTTAGAGGGGTATACAGGGGTTCAGATGGGCTCAAAGGGGTTTGGAGGGGTTATAGGGGTTGAGATGTGTTTAGAGGTATTCAGGGGTTTTTAGAGGGGATAAAAGGTGTTTTGAAGGGGTTAGATTAGTTTAAAGGGGTTCAGAGGTGTTCAGAGTTGTTTAGAGGGGTTTAGACGTGTTCAGATGGGTTGAGGGGTGTTTAGAGGGGTTTAGAAAGGTTTCGAAGGGGTTTCGAGGGGTTTAGAGGAGTTTCGATTAGTTCAGGGGTGTTTGGATGGGTTTAGAGGGGCTCAAACGGGTACAGAAGGGTTTAGAGGGGTTCAGAAGGCTTTTGAGTGATTTAGAAGGGTTCAGATGTGTTCTAAGGGGTTTAGATGGGTTTAGAGGGGTTTAGAGGGGCTTAGAGGGGTTTTGGCCGATTTAGAGGGATTTGGAGGGGTTTCGAGTTTTTAGAGGTGTATACAGGTGTTCAGAGGTACTCACAGGGGTTTGGAGAGGTTTATAGGGTTTTTTGGAGGTGTTTCGAGGTGTTTAGAGGGGGTTCCAGGGGGTTTCGGGGGCTTTAGAGGGGACTCGAGTCGTTCCGAGGGGTTAGAGACGTTTAGAGCGGTTCAGAGGTTCGCAGGTGAGTTGAGAGGGTTTAGAGGGGTTAGATGGATTTTTGAGGGGCATGGAGGGGTTTAGAGGTGTCCAGAGGGGTCCAGGGGGGGGGGGTTGGAAGGATTTAGACGTGTTTGGAGGGGTTTCGAAGAGTTTAGATGTGTTTCAAGCAGGTTTCTAGGGGTGTAGAGCGGTTTTTGATGAGTTCAGGGTTTATAGAGGTTTAGTTGTTTGGAGGGATTTAGAGGGGTTCAGATGCGTTTAGAGGGGTTTAGAGGGATTTAGATGGGCTTAGAGTGTTTTAGAGATGTTTCGAGATGTTTATATGGGTACAGACGGGTTCAGAGAGGTTTGGAGCCGTTTGGTGTGATTTAGAGGGGTTTTGAGGGGTTTCGAGTGTTTCAGATGCATTCAGAGTGGTTTAGAGGGATTTACATGTGTTTTGAGGGGTTCAGAGGGGTTCAAAGGGGTTTAGAGAGGCTGTGAGCGGTTTAGATATGTTTAGAGGTGTTTATGGGGGGTTAGAGTGGTTTAGATGGTTGAATATGAGTTTAAATTGTATTAAAGGGGGTTAGAGGGTTTTAAGGGGGTCTAGAGGGGTTTAAAGGGGGTAGAGGGGTTTAGAGGGTTTCAGAGGGTTTTAGAGGAAATTAGAGCGGTTCAGAGCGGTTTAGAGGGGTTCAGAGCAGTTCATTGTGAATTGGAGGGATTTAGCCGTGGTTTAGATCTGTTCAGAAGGTTTCAGAGGTGTTCTAAGGGGTTTAGAGGTGTTTAATGGTTTAGAATGGTTAAGAAGGGTTCAGTGGTGTTCTGAGGAGGTTAGAGGTGTTTAAACTAATTTAGAGTGGTTTCGAGGGGTTTGGGGGGGGTGGTGGGTTCAGAGGTGCTCAGATGGGTTGAGAGGGGTTTAGAGGGGGTTAGAGGGGTTTATAGGGTTTTAGAGGGGTTCAGAGGGGTTCAGAGGAGTTCAGATGGGTTTAGAGCGGGTTGGAGTGGTTGAGAAGGGTTCAGAGTTGATCAGAGGGGTTTAGAGTGGTTTTGAGGCATTCAAACAGTTTTAGGTGTGTCTAGAGGCGTTTAAAGGATGTTAGAGGGCTTTACATGGGTTTAGAGGGGTTCAGATGGGTTTAGATTGGTTTAGAGGGGTTTAGAGGGGCTTAGAGTGGATCAGAGGGTTTACGAGGGGTTTAGGGGTTAGAAGTGTTTAGAGGGTTTCAGAGCCGTTCAGAGCGATACGGAGAGTTTTCCAGGGGTTTAGAGGTGTTCCGAGTGGTTCCGATGGATTTTGGTGGGATTTAGAGGTGTTGACAAGGAGTTGGGTTCAGAAGGGTTCCGATAGGATTAGAGGGGGGTTAGAGGTGTTTAGAGAGGGTTAGAGTGGGTTAGAGGCGTTTACATGGCATTAGATTACTTTACAGGGGTTTAGAGAGGCTCAGAGGTGTTTAGAGGGGTTTGGTGGTGTGGAGTGGTTTACAGGGGTTTAGGGTGTTCAGAGGGGTTCAGAGGGGGTGTATAGGGGTTTACATGGCATCAGAGGGGTTTAGAGGCGTTCGGAGATGTTCAGAGGGGTTTAGAGACGTATAGATGGAGATTACAGAGTGCTTTAGAGGGATACAGAGGGGTTCGGGGGAGTTTGAGTTTAGACGGGTTTAGACGGGTTTAAATGGTTTTAGAGGAGTTCAGATGTGTTTAGAGGGGTTAGAGGGCGTTCGAGGGGTTTCGAGGGGTTTAAAGGCGTTTCGAGTGGTGTCGAGGAGTTTCTAAGTGTTTCGTGGGCTTTAGAATGGACTCGAGTGGTTCTGAGTGGTTTAGAGTGGTTCAGAGGGGTTCAGAGGGTTTCAGGGAGGTGTGGATGGATTTAGAGAGTTTAGGTGGGCACAGAAGGGGTTAGAGGGGTTTAGAGGGGTTTGAGGTGTCTAGAGGGGTTCAGATGTGTTCGGAGGGGTTTCGAAGGGATTAGCGGGGCTTATAGAGTTTTAGAGCGGTTCAGAGGGGTTCATAGTGGTTTCGAGGGATTTAGAGGGGTTTAGAAGGGGATATAATGGTATACAGGTGTTCAGAAGTGCTCAGAGGGGTTTGCAGGTGTTTATAAGGGTTTCGAGGTGTTTAGATGGTTTCAGATGTGCTTAGCGGTGTTTGGATAGGGTTAGAGAGGTTTAGAGGGGGTTTGAGGTATTTAAGGGTGATTATACAAGTTTAGATGAGTTTAAAGGGGTTCAGAGGTGTTCAGTGGTGTTTTGAGGAGAGTCGAGGGGTTTAAAGCGGGTTAGAGAATTGTAGACGGGGGCAGAGGGGTTTAGAGGGATTTAGAGGGATTTAGAGGGGTTCAATAGTGTTCAAGTGTGTTTAGATGGATTTCGAGGTGTTAAGAGGTGTTTCAAGGGGTTTCGACTGCTTTCGATTGGTTTTGAGTGGTTAGAGTGGTTTAGAGAGGTTCAGAAGGGTTTAAAGGAGTTTAGAAGCGTTTAAAGGGGTTTAGAGGGGATTAGAGGGGTTCAGATGTATATGGAGGGGTTTAGAGGTGATAAGAGAGCGTTATATGGGTACAGAGGTGTTTCGTGCGGTTTGGTGTGACTTAAAGTGGTTTAGAGTGGTTAGAGGGGTTAGAGGGGTTCAGAAGGGTTCAGAGGGGTATAAATGGATTTAGAGGGGTTCTGAGGGGTTCAGAGGGGTTTAGAGTGTTTGAGAGCGGTTTAGAGATGTTTAGAGGTGTTTAGGGGGATGTAGAGGGGTTTGTAGGGGATTAGATCCGTTTACAGCGGTTTAGAGTGATTAAGAGCAGTTTAGAGGGAATTAGAGCGGTTTAGAGGGGGTTTACAGCGGTTCAGAGGGGTTCAGAGGTGTTCAGAGGGTTTTATAGGTGTTTAGGGGTTTGGAAGTGTTTAGATGGTGCCAGTTGTGTTCAGAGGGGGTTAGAGGTGATTTAGAGGTTAGAGGGATCTAGAGTGGTTTAGAGGGGTCTGTAGGGGATTAGATGGGTTCCGTGGCATCCAGAGGGGATTAGAGGTGTTTAGAGGGGTTTATAGTGGTTTAGAAGGGTGTGCAGGTGTTCAGAGGAGCTCTGATATGTTGAGAGGGATTTGGAGTGGTTTAGATGGGGTTTAGAGGGGTTTAGAGGTGTTGAGATGGGTTGAGATGGGTTCACAGGGGGTTTAGAGGGGTTTGGAGTGGTTTAGAGGGGTTAAGATGGGATCAGAGGGGTTTAGAGGGTTTTAATGCTTTAGAGTGGTTTAGAGGCGTTCAGACTGTTTCAGAGGAGTTTAGAGGCGTTTAAAGGGGATTAGATGGATTTACAGAGGTTTAGAGGGGTTCAGATGGGTGTCGATTGGTTTAGAAGGGTTTGGAGTGGGTTAGAGGGGTTTAGAAGTGGTAAGAGGGGTTCTGAGGGGTTTGGAGGTGTTTACCGGGCATCAGAGTGGTTTGGAGGCGTTCGGAGATGTTCAGAGAGGTTTAGAGGCGTATAGATGGTGATTACAGTGGGGGTTTAGAGGGGTTCAGAGCGGTTCAGGGGAGTGTGTTTGGAGGGGTTTAGAGGGGTCTAGAGGGTTTCAGATGTGTTCAGAGGTGTTTAGAGCGGTTTAGAGGGTTTCGAGTGAATTCGATGGGTTTAAAGGGGGTTTCGAGTGGTGTCGAAGGGTTTCCAGTGGCTTCGAGGGCTTTAGAGGGGACTCGAGTGGTTCCGAGGGGTTTCGAATGGTTTAGAGGGGTTTCGAATGGGTTTGAGGTGTTCAGTGGGCTTTAGATGGATCTTGAGGGGTTGCGAGTGGTTTAGGGATGTTTAGACGGGATCAGATGGGTTCAGAGACGTTTCAGATTCAGATTCAGATTCAGATTCAATTTTAATTCATTGTCAGTGTACAGTACAGAGACAACGAAATGCATTTAGCATCTCCCTGGAAGACCGACATAGCAAATGATTTGAATAAATAATAATAAGTGTCGGGGGGGGGTTTGATTGGCAGTCACCGAGGTACGTTGTTGAGTAGAGTGACAGCCGCCGGGAAGAAGCTGTTCCTGGACCTGCTGGTTCGGCAACGGAGAGGTGTAGCGCCTCCCGGATGGTAGGAGGGTAAACAGTCCATGGTTGGGGTGAGAGCAGTCCTTGGCGATGCTGAGCGCCCTCCGCAGACAACGCTTGCTTTGGACAGACTCAATGGACGGGAGCGAGGAACCGGTGATGCGTTGGGCAATTTTCACCACCCTCTGCAATGCCTTCCGGTCGGAGACAGAGAAGTTGCCATACCATACTGTGATGCAGTTGGTAAGGATGCTCTCGATGGTGCAGCGGTAGAAGTTCACCAGGATCTGAGGAGACAGATGGACCTTCTTCAGTCTCCTCAGGAAGAAGAGACGCTGGTGAGCCTTCTTGATCAGAGTTGAGGTATTGTGGGTCCAAGAGAGGTCATCGGAGATGTTGACTCCCAGAAACCTGAAGCTAGAAACACGTTCCACCTCCGTCCCGTTAATGTGGATGGGGGTGTGCGTGCCGCCCATGGACTTCCTGAAGTCTACAATTAGCTCCTTGGTCTTCTTGGAGTTAAGGGCCAGGTTGTTGTCAGCGCACCATGCTGCTAAGTGCTGGACCTCCTCCCTGTAGGCCGACTCATCGTTGTTGCTGATGAGGCCAATCACCGTTGTATCATCTGCATACTTGATGATGGTGTTAGTACCATGTGCAGGTGTGCAGTCATAGGTGAAGAGGGAGTAGAGGAGAGGGCTCAGCACACAGCCCTGTGGAACGCCGGTGTTCAGGGTGAGGGTTGAAGAGGTGTGCTTGTCTAACCTAACAGACTGGGGTCTGTTGGTTAGAAAGTCCAGTATCCAGTTGCAGAGGGAGGGGTCGATGCCCAGGTTACCGAGTTTGGTGATCAGTTTTGATGGTATAATGGTGTTGAATGCTGAGCTGTAATCGATGAACAGCATTCTTACGTAAGTGTCTCTGTTGTCGAGGTGGGAGAGGGCGGAGTGAAGTGCCGTTGAGATGGCATCCTCCGTATTCCTGTTCTTGCGGTAGGCAAACTGATAGGGATCCAGTGTGGGGGGTACGCAGCTTTTGAGGTGTGCCAGGACCAGCCTCTCGAAGCACTTGGTGATGATGGGGGTAAGTGCAACTGGGCGGAAGTCGTTGAGGCTTGCCGCAGTGGAGTGTTTTGGCACTGGCACGATGGAGGTGGTTTTAAGGCACGTGGGGACAACTTCTTGGGCAAGTGACAGGTGAAGATGTCAGTCCAGACGTCTGTCAGCTGCGCAGCACAGGCCCTGAGCACGCGCCAGGGATGCCGTCAGGGCCAGCAGCTTTACGTGCATTAGTCTTACTCAGTGCCACGTATACGTCGTAGGGGGTGAGTGTGAGGGGTTGGTGATCGGCAGGTAGCACAGCCTTGATGGCTGTCTCTAGATTGTCCCTGTCGAAGCGGCCATAGAAGTGATTAAGCTCCTCAAGGAAGGAGGCGTCGCTGGATGTGGGGGTGGTGTTGGAGGGTCTGTAGTCCGTGATGGCCTGGATGCCTTGCCACATGCGTCGGGGGTCGGAGTTGTTGTTGAAGTGCTCCTCAATCCTGAGCTTATGGCAGTGCTTGGCCTTCTTGATGCTCCTCTTCAGGTTAGCCCTGGCTGAACTGTAGGCTCGAGCATCGCCTGACCTGAAAGCGGTGTCCCGTGTTTTCATCAGTAGCCTGACCTCGCTGTTCATCCATGGCTTCTGATTCCGGAATATGGTCACCTGTTTGAGGGAGGTGACACTATTGATGGTGGAGTTTATAAAGTCCAGAACAGAGAATGTGTAAGAATCTATATCCGTGTGGGAGTCAAGGGTGGCCTGGGCTGCAAACGCCTTCCAGTCAGTGTTTCCAAAACACTGCTGAAGTGTGAAGTCCGCTTCCTCTGACCAGACTTTAACTGTCCTCACAGCTGGTTTAACCCGTCTGATGAGTGGGGAGTACTTAGGGAGCAGGAACAATGAGACGTGATCAGACTGACCAAGGTGGGGAAGGGGGATGGCTTTGAAAGCTTCAGCCATGTTGGTGTAGACTTTGTCCAGTGTCTTGTCTACTCTAGTGGGGAATGAGACATGTTGGTGGAATTTGGGGAGTACAGTCTTCAGGCTAGAGTGATTGAAGTCACCCGCAACAATGAAGGCTGCCTCGGGGTTGTGCGTCTGTTGATTGTTAATGGCAGTATGCAGCTCTTTCATTGCAAGCTTGGCATTAGCATCAGGAGGGATATAGGTTGCAGTCACAACAGTGGAGGTGAACTCTCTGGGCAGATAGAACGGTCTGCATCTAACCAAGAGGAACTCAAGGTTAGCTGAGCAGTGAGTCTCGATGATGGTGGATTCCGTGCACCATGCTTTATTTACATAAATGCACAGAACCCCACCTCTGGTCTTACCGGAGTCTGATGTCCTGTCCGCTCGGAGTAAATGACGCCCCGATAGCTGGATGGCGCTGTCAGGAACGTCGGTGTTGAGCCAAGTTTCCGTGAAGATCAGGATGTTGCAGTCCTTGATCCAGCTGTGGGAGGTAATCCTTAGCCGGAGTTCGTCCATTTTGTTTGCCAGTGAGCGCACGTTGGCGAGGAAAAGGCTAGGAATCGCTACCCTGTGTGGGGCTAGTTCTAACCTGGCCTTTAACCCACCTCTGCGTCCCCGGCGGTGTTTTCGTACGCGTCGCCGTCTGTTGGTGCTTCTGGTCGGCCGAGCTGGCTTGGTGCGCGCTGGTGTTCTGCCGCTCCGTTGGTCCGCGTCTGCGTCTCCGTGGATCCGCAGGCGGTCTTCAGCCCCGCGGCTCTGCTGATGGTCTCCAGCCCCGGGGCTTACCTGGCGTTCTCCAGCCCAGCGGGTCGGATGGCGGTCTCCAGCTCCGCGGTGTTCTCCAGCTCCACTGATCGGGTGGTGTTCTCCAGCTGCGAGGGTCAGGTGAGCTCCAGGGGTCGGGTAGCGTTCTCCAGCTCCACGGGTCGGGTGGTGTTCTCCAGCTCCACGGGTCGGGTTGCGTTCTCCAGCTGCATGGGTCAGGTGGGCTCCACGGGTCCGGTGGTGTTCTCCAGCTCCGGGGCTCACCTGGCGTTCTCCAGCTCCACGGGACGGTTGGGCTCCGCTGGTCGGGTGAGGGCCGCGGGTCGCGTAAGGGCCGCGGGTCGGGTGAGGGCCGCGGGTCGGGTGAGGACCGAGGGTCGGGTGAGGGCCGAGGGTCGGGTGAGGTCCGCGGGTCGGTTGGGCTCCGCGGGTCGGATGGCGGTCTCCAACCCCGCGACTCACCTGGCGGTCTCCAGTCGGGTGCTCTGTTGCTCTGATGAGCTCAGACCTAAGACGGAGATCGCCCAAAAAGTTGTTGCAGCCGCAGGAACCGAAGTCCAGAAGTTCCTGTCGGTTGTACGAGATGGATACAAGACTGCTCCGAGTGAGTAGCCTTGAAACATTTGTTTTGGCTTAAGAGGGGTTCAGATGTGTTCGGAGGTGTTTGGAGGGGTTTCGAGGGATTCAGAGGGGTCCAGAGAGCTTTCGAGGGGTTCAGATGGCTTTTGATGGGTTTAGAGGGTTCAGATGTGTTCGGATGGGTTTAGACGGGTTTAAATGGGCTTAGCTCGGCTTAACGGGGTTCAGAGTAGTTTGGAGGTGTTTAGAGTGGGTTTAGATTGTGTTAGAGTGGTATGCAGGAGTTCAGAGGGGCTCTGAGAGGTCTGTAGTGTTTATAGGGGTTGAGAGGTGTTTAGAGGTGTTTAGAGGTGTGCAGGGGGGTTTAGAGAGGTTTTGATGGGGTTACATGGGTTTAGCGGGGGTTAAAGGTCTTTTGATGGGGTTAGATGAGTTCAGAGGGGTTCAGAGGTTTTCAGAGGTGTTTGGAGGGGTTAGGGGGGTTTAGAGAGGTTTAGAGAATTTTAGACGGATGTAGAGGGGTTCAGAGGGGTTCCGATCGGCGAAGAGGTGTTTGGTGTTTAGAGGGGTTCAGAAGTGTTCAGAGACCTATGGAGGGGGTTAGAGGGATTCAGAGGTGTCCAGTGGGTTTCGAGGGGGTTAGATTGCTTTTTTATTGGCTTTAGAGGGGTTCAGATGTGTACGGAGGTGTTTAGATGGGGTTTAAATGGGTTTAGTTAGGCTTAGAGGGGTTCAGATTAGTTTAGATGTGTTTGGAGGGTTTAGATTGTGTTAGAGGGTTATACAGGGAGTTCAGGTGGGCTCAGAAGGGTGTGAATGGTGTATAGGTGTTGAGAGGTGCTTAGAGGTGTTTAGAGGTGTTCAGGGGGGTTTATAGGGGGTTAGATGGGGTTACAGGGGTTTCAAAGGTGTTCAACAGCGTATCTTCTTAATGAGGAGACTAAAGAATGTCCATATCTCTCCTCAGATTCTGGGGAACTTCTACCGCTGTACCATCGAGAGCATCCTTACCAACTGTATCACAGTATGGTATTGCAACTGCTCTGTCTTCGGCCGGAAAGCACGGCAGAGGGTGGTGAAAATTGCCCCACGCATCCCCGATTCCTCACTCCCCTCCATTGAGTCTGTCCAAAGCAAGCGATGTCTGCGAAGGGCGTGTAGCAGCGTCAATAACTGCTCAGACTGTTTACCCTCCTGCCATCCGGGAGGCGCTACATGTCTCTCCGTTGCCGGACCAGCAGGTCCAGGAACAGCTTCTTCCCTGCGGCTGTCACATTACTTAACTCTGTACCTCGGTCATTGCCAGTCACCCCCCCCCCCCCCCCGAACACTCCTTCCACCAGAAAAAAATGCACTACTACGACTGTATGTACGTACGTATTTTTATTGCTCATATTATATGTTCGCTCTTCTGGGTGAGATGCTAACTGCATTTCGTTGTCTCTGCACTGTACACTGTACAATGACAACAACGTTTGAAACTGAATCTTAATCTGAATCAGAGGGGTTTAAATGTGTTTTGAAGGGGTTAGGTGTGTTTAGAGGGGTTCAGAGCTGTTCTGAGTTGTTTACATGGGTTTAGAGGGGTTTGGAGGTGTTTAGATAGATTTAGACAGGGTTAGAGGGGTTTGAAGGGGTTTAGAGGGGGTTGAAAAGGTTTAGAGGGGGTTGAAAAGGTTTAGAAACATAGAAACATAGAAATTAGGTGCAGGAGTAGGCCATTCGGCCCTTCGACCCTGCACCGCCGTTCAATATGATCATGGCTGATCATCCAACTCAGTATCCCGTACCTGCCTTCTCTCCATACCCTCCGATCCCCTTAGCCACGTGTTCAGATGGGTTGAGAGGTGTTTAGAGGGGTTTAGAAGGGGTTCGAAGGGGTTTCGAGTGTTTGGAGGAGTTTCGAGTTTAGGGGTGTTTGGAGGGGTTTCGAGGGGTTTCGATGGGGTTTAGAGGGGTTTGGATGGGGTTTAGATGGATTCAGACGGTTCCAGAAGGGTTCAGTGGGGTTTAGAGGGCTTTTGAGGGGGTTTAGAGGGGTTCAGATGTGTTCGAAGGGGTTTAGTGCGTGTTTGGAGAGGCTTAGAGAGTTTTAGGGGTTTTCAGAAGGGTTCAAAGGGGTTTGTAGGCATTTATAATAATAATAATAAATTTTATATTTAATGGGCGCCTTTCATACAAAATCTCAAGGACACCTTACATAGTAAAACATATAATCAGAATAAAATAAGTAATAAAGACATCACAGAGACACAAATTAAAAACAGAATCCATTCCAAAAACAGAAAATCAAAAACACAGTGTGAAGAGAGAGCAGCGGCAACCAATTCGTGCCAGCGTCCACTCTCTCTTCACGGCAGCCATCTTGGACACAGACCTACAGGATTACATTAGACAAAAAAATCATCCCCCCACAATGGATACCACTGTGGAGGAAGGCACAATGTCCAGTCCCCATCCCCAGTTCACCCCAAAGTCAGGCCTATTGAGGCCACCGCAATTGCCTCTACGGAGGCCCGATGTTCCTGGCCGTTCTCACCGGGTGGTCTTGCCCCGGCGTCGGGAGAGTCCTCTCGGCGGCTGGGCCACATGGAACGGCCGCTTCCTAGCTTGAGACCGCGGCTTCCGGAGCCGACAAGGACGCACCGAGTTGGAGCTCCTAGGCTCCCGATGTTAAAGCCGGCGCCGCCCTCTCCGCTCCGCAGACCCGCAGCCCGGGGATGTTGCTCTCGCCGGTCCAGCTCACCAGAGCTCCAGCGCGTCGCTCCAGCGCGGCGACCCAGGCAAGGCATCGCCCGCTCCACTCCGCTCCGCGATAGCGCTCCAACACTGTGCCGCCACCGAGGCCAAGCTGCTGGGCGGTGCCCGCCAGGAAACGGCGCTCCAAGCCCGCTGGTAGGCCACGAGGACGGGTCAGCGGGCAACCCGGAGAAAAAGCTGCCACACCGACCAGGTAGGGACCTAGAAATAAAGTTGAGACCTACCCCCCACATTAAAAAGTCCATATCCCCTACAAACGAAAAACAGGACTCACTAAAAACTATAAAAAAAACGAATTAAAACGGCCGGCTGCTGGCTAGCAGCCGTTCACCAAGATGGCTCCTCCTCTGAAGGGGTTTAGAGAGGGGTTTTAGATGGGTTTAGAGGGGGTGAGAAGGATATACAGTGGTGCGGAGGTGCTCAGAGGTGTTTAGAGAGGTTCTGATGTGCTTGGGGAGTTTTAGATGGGTTTAGAGAGGTTTAGAGGGGTTTGAGGGGGTTTATAGTTTAGAGGAGTTTAGAGGGGTTGAGGGGTGTTCAGAGCTGTTTAGAGGGATTTAGAGGGGTTTAGAGAGGTTTAGATAATTTTATACGGGTGTAGAGGGTTTCAGAGGGGTTCCGATCGGTGAAGAGGTGTTAGGAGGTGTTTAAAGGGGTACAGGAGTGTTCGGAGACTTGGAGGGGGTTAGAGGGATTCAGAGGTGTCCAGAGGGGTTTCGAGGGGTTTAGATTGCTTTTGTTGGCTTTAGAGGGGTTCAGATGTATTCGGATGGGTATAGAAGGGTTTAAAGGGGCTTAGATAGGCTTAGAGGTGGTCAGAGTAGTTTGGAGGTGTTTAGACGGGGTTAGATTTTGTTAGAGGTGTATACAGGGCTTCAGAGGGGCTCAGACGCGTTTGGAGATTGTATCGCGGTTGAGAGGTGTTTAGAGGTGTTTAGAGGTGTTCAGGGGTGCTTGGATGGGATTACAGGTGTTTAGAGGTGTTTAAAGGCGTTTTGAATGGGTTCGATGTGTTTAGAGGGGTTCAGAGGCCTTCAGAAGTGTTTACAGGTGTTTGGAGGGGATTTAGAGGGGTTTGGAGGTGTTTAGAGAGTTTTAGACGGGGTAAGAGGAAAGGGGTTTATAGGGGGCTGAAGGGGGTTGAGACGTATTCAGATGGGTTGAGGGAGTTAGAAGGATTTCGAAGGGGGTTCGATGAGTTTCGTGGGGTTTATATGTTTTATTTGTGGTTTAGAGGGAATTTGAGGGGGGTTAGAGGTGTTCAGAGTTGTTTAGATGGGTTTATGGTGGTTTAGAGGGGTTTAGATAGGTTCAAATGGGTTCCGAGCGGTTCAGACGGGTTTAGAGCGGTTTAGAGGGGTTTAATGGGGTTCAGGGGTGTTCAGGGGTGTTTAGATGGCCTTAGAGGCATCCAGAAGGGTTCAGAGGGGTTCAGAGTGGCTCAGAGGGTTTTAGAGGCGGTCGGAGGAGGTTAGAGGAGTTTAGAGGTATCTAGAGGGGTGTAGATGGGTTTAGAGGTGTTCAGAGAGGTTCAGAGGGATTTTAAGGGATTCTCATGTGTTTTGAGGTGTTCGGTGGGGTTAAGTGAAGGGTTTGGGGATCTTTAGACAGGTGTAGTGGGATTTAGAGGTCTTCAGAGGTCTTCAGAGCGTCTTCAGAGGTCTTCAGAGGTGCTCAGGTGGCTTTGAGGGGTTTAGAGGAATTTAGAGGGGTTCAGAATATTTTAGAGGTTCTTAGAGGGATTTAGAGGAGTTTAGAGTGGTTTAGAGGGATTATGAGGGGCTAAGAGGGGTTTAGAGGTGTCCAGAGTGGTCCAGAGGGGTTTAGAGGTGTTTCTAGGGGCTTAGATGTGTTTGGAGGGGTTTTTAAGGGTTTCGTGGGGTTTCGAGCAGGTATCTCGGGGTGTACATGAGTTTACAGGGGGTTAGAGGGGTTTTGTGGGGTTTAGAGTGGGTTCGACGGATTTCGAGGTGTTTAGTGGTTTAAATGATTTCAAGGGTTTTCGAGTCGTTTTGCGGGGTTCAGACGGGTTCTGAGGCGTTTAGATGCGTTTAGAGGGGTTCCGAGGGATTTAGATGGGTTTAGAGGGTTTTAGAGGAGTTTAGTGGTTCAGAGGTTTCTGAGGGTTTTAGAGGGGCTAGTGATTTGGAGGTATTTAGAGAGGTTTATATGGGTGCAGACGGGTTCAAAGGGGCTTGGAGCGGTTTGGAGGGATTTATAGGGATTTAGAGGGGTTTATAGGAGTTCTGAAGGGTTCAGAGTGTTTAGGGGGATTTGGAGGGGTTTTGAGGATTTCAGATGGGTTCAGATGGGTTTAGAGGTGTTGCGAGCGTTTTGGAGATGTTTAGAAGTGTTTAGACGGGTTTGAAGTGGATTAGAGGAGTGAAGGTATTTAGATTGGTTTAGAGGGGTTTAGATGGGGTTAGAGAGGATCTGGTGTGTTTAGAGGGTTAACGAGGTTTAGAGTGGTTTAGAGGGTTTCAGAGGTGTTCGGAGGTGTCCGGAGGGATTTCGATGGGTTTACAGGAGTTTAGAGGGTTTCACATGGGGGTTATAGATGTTTAGAGGTGTTCAGAAGTGTTTAGAGGGGTTCAGAGACGTTTACAGGCGGTTGGAGGAGTTTAGAGTTGTTTAGACAGGTTTAGAGGGATTTAGATGCGTTCATATGTGTTCAGAGGGGTTTAGAAGGGTATAGAGAGGATTAGAGGGGTTCAATGATTTAGGGGAGTTTAGACGGGTTTAGAGTGATATAGAGGGGCTCAGATGGGTTTAGAGGGGGTCATGCTGGATTTGGAGGGGTTTAGAGGGATGTAGAGGTGTTCGGAGCAGTTCAGAGGGGTGCAGAGGTGTTTAGAGTTGTTTAGAGGGGTTTAGAGGGTATTAGAGGGGTTTAGAGAGGTTCATGTGGGTTTAGAGGGTTTAAAGGGGTTTAGAGGGTTTAAAGGGGTTTAGAGGCGTTTAGAGGGGACCAGAGCATTTCAGAGCGGTATAGAGGGGTTATTGGGGTTTGGAGGGGTATAACCATATAACCATATAACAATTACAGCACGGACTGGAGGTCTATAGACAGGTTTAGAGGGATTTAGAGGGCTTCAGAGGTGTTCAGGTGGCTTAGAGGGGTTTAGAGGGATTTAGAGGCGTTCAGAGTATTTTGTAGGTGCTTAGAGGGATTTAGAGGAGTTTAGAGTGGTTTGGAGGGATTATGAGGGGCTAAGAGTGGTTTAGAGGTGTCCAGAGGGGTCCAGATGGGTTTAGGGGGGTTTCGAGGGGGTTAGTCGTGTTTGGAGGGGTTTTGAAGGGTTCCGTGGGGGTTCGAGCAGGTATCTAGGGGTGTAGATGAGTTTACAGGGGTTTAGAGGGGTTTGGTGGGGTTTAGAGCGGGTTCGACGGGTTTCATGGTTTTTAGGGTTTTCGAGTCGTTTTGCGGGATTCTGAGGGGGGTTAGAGGCGTTTAGAGGGGTTCTGAGGGGGGTTAGAAGCGTTTAGATGGGTTCTGAGGGGTTTAGATGCGTTTAGAGGGATTCTGAGGGGTTTAGAGGGGTTTAGAGCGGTTTAGTGGTTCAGTGGGTTTCGGAGGGTTTTAGAGGGCTCGTGATTTGGAGGTGTTTAGAGAGGTTTATATGGGTACAGACGGGTTCAAATGTGTTTGGAGCGGTTCGGAGGGATTTATAGGGATTTCGAGAGGTTTAGAGGAGTTCAGAAGGGTTCAGAGTGTTTAGGGGGATTTGGAGAGGTTTTGAGGATTTCAGATGGGTTCAGAGGGGTTTAGGATATGTTTTTGAGATGTTTTGGAGATGTTTAGAGGTGTTTAAACGGGTGTGAAGTGGATTAGAGGAGTGAAGATGTGTTTAGATTGGTTTAGAGGGGTTTAGATGGGTTTAGAGAGGATCTGGTGCGTTTAAAAGGGTTTAGAGTGGTTTAGAGGGGTTCAGAGGCGTTCAGAGGTTTCCGGAGGAGTTTCGATGGGTTTACAGGCGTTTAGAGAGTTTCACATGGGGGTTATAGAGGTTTAGATGTGTCCAGGTGTGTTTAGAGGGGTTCAGATACGTTTACAGGCGGTTGGAGGGGTTTAGAGTTGTTTAGGCAGTTTTTAGAGGGATTTAGAGGCGTTCATAGGTGGCCAGAGGGGTTTAGAAGGGGTTAGAGAGGTTTAGAGGGTTTCAACGGTTTAGGATAGTTTCGAGAGGTTTAAAGGGATATAGAGGGGTTCAGTTGGGTTTAGGGGGTGGGTCATGAGGGGTTTGGACGGGTTTAGAGGAATTCAGAGGGGTGTAGAGGTGTTTAGAGGTGCTTAGAGGAGTTTAGAGGGGTTTACATGGTATTAGAGGGCTTTAGAGAGGTTCAGGTGGGTTTAGAGGGTTTAAAGGGGTTTCGAGGCGTTTAGAGGGGCCCAGAGAAGTTCAGAGCGGTTTAGATGTGTTCAGATGGGTGCGGAGGGGTTTAGAGGGGTTAGGAGGGTTTTAGAGGGTTTCAGGGGGGTTTATAGAGGTTTAATTGTTCGGAGGGGTTTAGAGGGTTTTAGAGGGGGTTCAGAGGCGATTAGAGGGTTCAGAGGGGTTTAGAGGGGTTCAGGGGGGTTAGGGGGTCTTTAGACAGGTTTCGATGGATTTAGGTTGGTTCAGGTGTGTTCAGATAGTTTAGAGGTGTTCAGAGGGGTCCAGAGTGGGTTGGACGTGTTTGGACGGGGTTAGAGGGGATTAGGGCGGTTTAGAGCGGTTTAGAGGGGTTTAGAGGGGTTCAGGGCAGTTCAGGGTGAATAAGAGGGGTTTCATTGTGGGTTACAGCGGTTCAAAGGGGCTCAGAGAGGTTCAGAGGGGTTTAGATGTGTGTAGAATAGTTTTGAGGAGTTTAGAGGTGTTGAGTGGTGTATATGGGTTTTGAGGGGTTCAGAGGTGCTCAGAGGGGTTTGCAGTTGTCCAGAGGGGTTCAGAGAGGTTTATATAGGGTTGGACGTGTTTGGAGGGGGTTCGAAGTGTTTAGAGGTGTTTCCAGCAGGGTTATAGGGGTGTAGATGAGTTTACAGGGGTGTCGATGGGGTTAAAGGGGTTTGATGCGGTTTAGAGCGGGTTCGAGGAGTTTAGAGGGCGTTCTACGGGTTTCGAGGGGTTTCGATTGGTGTTGAGGGGTTCAGATAGGTTATGAGGGGTTTGGAGGGGTTTAGAGGGGTTTAACGGAATTTAGAGGGGTTCAGAATGGTTCGGTGACGTTTAGAGTGGTTTTGAAGGGTTTAGAGGGGGTTAGTGGTTCAGAGGGATTTAGCGGGTTTTAGCGGGGTTCAGAAGTGTTCAGAGGGCTTCGGAGTGATTTTGAGGGGAGTTGAGGGGTTCAGAGCGGTTCGGAGGGGCTCAGCACGGTTCAGAGGACTTTAGAGGTGTTTATAGTGGTTTGCTGGGGTTTAGAGGGGTTCAGTGGTGTTCAGCGTGGGTTAGAGGTGTCCAGAGTGGTTCAGAGGAGGTTAGAGGGGTTTGGTGGGGTTGAGAGCGGGTTCGAGAGATTGCGATGTGTTTCGAGGGGTTTCAGGGGTTCGGAGGGGTTTCGAGTTGTTTTGAGGGGTTCAGAGGGGGTCTGAGCAGTTTGTATGGGTTCAGAGGGGTTTAGATGAGTTTCGATGTGTTCAGAATGGTTCAGAGTGGTTTAGAGGGATTTAGAGGGGTTTAGAGGGATTTAGTGGTTAACATAGAAACATAGAAACATAGAAATTAGGTGCAGGAGTAGGCCATTCGGCCCTTCGAGCCTGCACCGCCATTCAATATGATCATGGCTGATCATCCAACTCAGTATCCCGTACCTGCCTTCTCTCCATACCCTCTGATCCCCTTAGCCACAAGGGCCACATCTAACTCCCTCTTAAATATAGCCAATGAACTGGCCTCGACTACCCTCTGTGGCAGGGAGTTCCAGAGATTCATCACTCTCTGTGTGAAAAAAGTTATTCTCATCTCGGTTTTAAAGGATTTCCCCCTTATCCTTAAGCTGTGACCCCTTGTCCTGGACTTCCCCAACATCGGGAGCAATCTTCCTGCATCTAGCCTGTCCAACCCCTTAAGAATTTTGTAAGTTTCTATAAGACCCCCTCTCAATCTCCTAAATTCTAGAGAGTATAAACCAAGTCTATCCAGTCTTTCTTCATAAGACAGTCCTGACAACCCAGGAATCAGTCTCGTGAACCTTCTCTGCACTCCCTCTATGGCAATAATGTCCTTCCTCAGATTTGGAGACCAAAACTGTACGCAATACTCCAGGTGTGGTCTCACCAAGACCCTGTACAACTGCAGTAGAACCTCCCTGCTCCTATACTCAAATCCTTTTGCTATGAAAGCTAACATACCATTCGCTTTCTTCACTGCTTGCTGCACCTGCATGCCCACTTTCAATGACTGGTGTACCATGACACCCAGGTCTCGCTGCAACTCCCCTTTTCCTAGTCGGCCACCATTTAGATAATGGTCTGCTTTCCTGTTGTTGCCACCAAAATGGATAACCTCACATTTATCCACATTATACTGCATCTGCCAAACATTTGCCCACTCACCCAGCCTATCCAAGTCACCTTGCAGTCTCCTAGCATCCTCCTCACAGCTAACACTGCCCCCCAGCTTAGTGTCATCCGCAAACTTGGAGATATTGCCTTCAATTCCCTCATCCAGATCATTATATATATATTGTAAATAGCTGGGGTCCCAGCCCTGAGCCTTGCGGTACCCCACTAGTCACTGCCTGCCATTGTGAAAAGGACCCGTTTACTCCTACTCTTTGCTTCCTGTTTGCCAGCCAGTTCTCTATCCACATCAATACTGAACCCCCAATGCCGTGTGCTTTAAGTTTGTAAACTAATCTCTTATGTGGGACCTTGTCGAAAGCCTTCTGGAAGTCCAGATACACCACATCCACTGGTTCTCCCCTATCCACGCTACTAGTTACATCCTCGAAGAATTCTATAAGATTCGTCAGACATGATTTACCTTTTGTAAATCCATGCTGACTATGTCCAATGATTTCACCACTTTCCAAATGTGCTGCTATCCCATCTTTAATAACTGACTCTAGCCGTTTCCCCACTACCGATGTTAGACTAACTGGTCTATAATTCCCCGCTTTCTCTCTCCCTCCCTTCTTAAAAAGAGGGGTTACGTTTGCTACCCGCCAATCCTCAGGAACTACTCCAGAATCTAAAGAGTTGTGAAAGATTATTACTAATGCATCCACTATTTCTGGAGATACTTCCTTAAGTACTCTGGGATGCAGCCTATCTGGCCCTGGGGATTTATCGGCCTTTAATCCATTCAATTTACCCAACACCACTTCCCGGCTAACCTGGATTTCACTCAATTCCTCCAACTCCTTTGACCCGCGGTCCCCTGCTATTTCCGGCAGATTATTTATGTCTTCCTTAGTGCTGGCCTCTGAATTTCTCCCAGTCCTCCGGTATGCTGCTTTTTCTGGCTAATTTGTACGCATCATCCTTCGCTTTGATACTATCCCTGATTTCCCTTGTTATCCACGGATGCACTACCTTCCCTGATTTATTCTTTTGCCAAACTGGGATGAACAATTTTTGTAGTTCATCCATGCAGTCTTTAAATGTCTTCCATTGCATATCCACCGTCAACCCTTTTAGAATTAATTGCCAGTCAATCTTGGCCAATTCACGTCTCATACCCTCAAAGTTACCTTTCTTTAAGTTCAGAACCATTGTTTCTGAATTAACAATGTCACTCTCCATCCTAATGAAGAACTCAACCATATTATGGTCACTCTTGCCCAAGGGGGCACGTACAACAAGACTGCTAACTAACCCTTCCTCATTACTCAATACCCAGTCTAAAATAGCCTGCTCTCTCGTTGGTTCCTCTACATGTTGATTTAGATAACTATCCCGCATACATTCCAAAAAATCCTCTTCCTCAGCACCCCTGCCAATTTGATTCACCCAATCTATATGTAGATTGAAGTCACCCATTATAACGGTTTTGCCTTTGTCGCACGCATTTCTAATTTCCTATTTGATACCATCTCCAACTTCACTACTACTGTTAGGTGGCCTGTACACAACACCCACCAGCGTTTTCTGCCCCTTAGTGTTTCGCAGCTCTACCCATACCGATTCCACATCCTGCAAACTAATGTCCTTCCTTTCCATTGCGTTAATGTCCTCTCTAATCAGCAACGCTACCCCACCTCCTTTTCCGTTCTCTCTATCCCTCCTGAATATTGCATATCCCTGGATGTTCTGCTCCCAGCCTTGGTCACCCTGGAGCCATGTCTCCGTGATCCCAACTATATCATAGTCATTAATAGCTATCTGCACATTCAACTCATCCACTTTATTACGAATGCTCCTTGCATTGAGACACAAAGCCTTCAGGCTTGTTTTTACAACACTCTTACCCCTTATACTATTATGTTGAAAAGTGGCCCTTTTTGATTTTTGCCCTGGATTTTCCGGCCTGCCACTTTTACTTTTCACCTTGCTACCTATTGCTTCTACCCTCATTTTACACCCCTCTGTCTCTACGATCACACATTTAAGAAACCCTTTCCCTTTAACTCCATCCTCCACTAGCCCATTCGACACCCCACCCCCCTTATTCAGTTTAAAACCACCCGTGTAGCAGTGGCATTAAGAGGGATTGAGAGGGGTTCAGAGGGATTCAGAAGGGTTCAGAGGGGTTTAGTTGTTTGGAGGGGTTTAGAGGGGTTCAGAGGGGTTCAGACTCGTTTAGAGGGGTTCAGAGGCGTTTAGATGGTTTCAGAGGGGTTCAGAGTGAATTGGAAGGGTTTAGAGGTGGGTTACAGCGATTCAGAGGGGCTCAGAGGGATTCCGAGGTGTTAAGAAGTGTTTAGAGAGGTTTGGAGGGGTTTAGAGGGGTTAAGGAGAAAAATGAACCGGAGGAGATAAAGAATTCGGTAAGAGAACTGAGAAAGGATATTGAGGTTGGAAATTCAAAAATGATGGAAAATATGGTGTCGAACATGAATGCCGGCAATCAAAAAGTTATTGATTGCATTGGCATTTAAAAAAAACGAATTGATGATGTGCAAGAAGAGTTAACGGGGAGAATTGATAATGTGGAAGAAGATTCTACGAAGAAGTTTGAGGCTGTGCATGAAACTGTTTCTTCATATCTAACTGCAATGAGAGGCATGGAATCATCTATGGTACAAATGTCTTAAGATATGCAGAGAATGAAGCTAGAACAAGACAGCCTCAAGAGTCAACTGGCGAAAGTCTCGGATAAATGCCTCGATCTCGAAGCTCGCTCAAGACGCAAACATTTAAGAATACTGGGAGTAACAGAGGGAGCAGAGAGAACCAACCCCCGTGAGTTTACTGCAAACTTAATCAAACATGTACTCAATTTACCCGTGGAACCGAAAATTGAAGTGGCACATCGAGAACCCAGATTTAAGTCACGATCACAAGAAGGTCCAGCCCACCCACGACAGATCATAGTCAAACTTCGGGACATTTCAGCATTGGAAGAGCTGATGAAAAAAATCAAACACGAAGTGAAGATGACGTTTGCAAACGATTCTATCAAACCTTTCAGGGATTATCCCTATGAGATCGTGCAAAGGAGAAAACAGTTCTCACAGACAAGACATATTCTCCAAGGAGTTCAAGATGTGGAATGAGCTTCCAGCGGAAGTGGTGGAGGCAGGTTCGTTGGTATCATTTAAAAATTAATTGGATAGGCATATGGATGAGCATGGAATGGAGGGTTATGGTATGAGTGCAGGCAGGTGGGACTAAGGGAAAATAATTGTTCGGCACGGACTTGTACGGCCGAGATGGCCTGTTTCCGTGCTGTAATTGTTATATGGTTATATGGTTATAAGATGCCAGATATGGTGTTTTTCTACCCAGCCAGGATGCGAATTACTTACAAGGGAAAGGAGAAATCATTTATCAACCGGAATCAGCGTACAAATATGCCCAGGAGATGGTGGCAGAAAATGATGTTTAATGAATGCAGCGGGACGGTAAGGACAAATTGTTTCTCTTTATTAGTTCACAGAGAACGCCCGAAGATAAGGGAAGAAACACCATTCTCTAAAAGTCTAAAATTGAGGAGAATCTCCATGTGCGCTGGTCTTGACACCTTATCTCTCTCGGACACTTTGGAATTTAACTCAAGGACACTCTTTGTTCAAAATGAAGGAAAGACTGATTAACAAGGCAGCGACGAACAGGAGAGCCGAATGTGGAAAACATCACAAGGACACATGGCGGTTTAAGATAATAAAATAGTTTCACAAAACATAGAGAATTAACAATAATTAACAATAATTAACAACAATATAGAAATAGAAATGTAAACTAACCAGAACTATATAATGGGGCAAAATGTAACAATGTTTTAAAAAGACAGACTATCCCGTATAAAGAGGGAGACAGTTAAGCAGGGATAAAGAAATAACAAATAACAAATTTCAGAACTAACGTAGATCATATCATAAGTTTTAGTGCTATGTACTTCGGGTGGGGAAGGGAGGAGAATCCGGCACCTGGCATAGTCCCAGGAGCCTGATTCTGGTTAACCCTTTCAGCCGACAGCTGACTATTATCGAAGGTATAACTATAACCATAAATAGTTAGCAGATAAAAGTGTTGGATATATAAGTTTCACTGTAGCTGAACATACGATTTGATAAGTCTAATGAAATATATATGTATAATGTAATTGGGTGAAATACAACTGATTTTGAAAAGGTCCCGCCCGCCTATGCTAAGAGTAATAAAGAGAGCGGAGCTAATTGTATAACGTCAACATTGGAGGTCGAATTGATGTCAACCCCACAGGCGTGTGGGACACTCATTACAGTGTCGACCACTCTAGACACTGTAATTTCACTTCTTCAATTTTTTAAATCACAATATGTCACAACTATGTGGGGTTTTTTAAAGGACAATCGCAAAAGGGATCTACCAAAGGAAGTCAGTAACATCAACGTTCCCCAAATATCCAGAGTCCTGAGGTATGGATGCACCATAATAATTAAGGGTATTAAAATCAGCGAAAATGCAAGACGAGAAACAAAAGAAAAGGGAGGAAGCACATTCTGTAGCTGGAACATAAGGGGCATTTATGAACCAATCAAAAGAGGCAAGATACTTGCTCAGTTGAAATCATACAACACGGACATTACTTTTTTTTTTACAAGAAACGCATCTTAAACACCAAGGTCAGATGAGATTGTGGGCGAATTGGATAAGCCAAACATATCATTCTCGAAATCCAGAGGTACCGCAATTATTATTCGCAAAGGAATACCATTTAAATCAAAGAACATTATATCAGATAAGGAAGGGAAATATCTTATAGTTACAGGAGAGATCCATGCTACGCCAATCACATTGGTAAATATATATGCGCCCAATTTTGATAATCCTCAATTTTTTAATAACATCTTGAATACAAACGCAGAGTTCAACTACCAAAATGTTATAATTGGAGGAGACTTCAATTGTGTTTTAGACCCATACTTAGATAAATCGATGCAAAAACAGAGAGGTATTATGAAATCTAAAACTAGTGAACTCTTAAATACATACACAAAAAATACAAACATAACAGACGTTTGGAGGATCGCGAATCCGACTGGAAGGGAATACTCGTTTTATTCAATGGTACACAAAACATACTCACGTATATATTATTTCCTAGTGGATTCAAAACTAACCCCTTAACCATATAACCATATAACAATTTCAGCAATGAAACAGGCCATCTCGACCCTTCTAGTCCGTGCCGAACACGTATTCTCCCCTAGTCCCATATACCTGCGCTCAGACCATAACCCTCCATTCCTTTCCCGTCCATATAACTATCCAATTTATTTTTAAATGATAAAAACGAACCTGCCTCCACCACCTTCACTGGAAGCTCATTCCACACAGCCACCATTCTCTGAGTAAAGAAGTCCCCCCTCATGTTACCCCTAAACTTCTGTCCCTTAATTCTCAAGTCATGTCCCCTTGTTTGAAACTTCCCTACTCTCAATGGGAAAAGCTTATCCACGTCAACTCTGTCTAGCCCTCTCATCATTTTAAAGACCTCTATCAAGTCCCCCCTTAACCTTCTGCGCTCCAAAGAATAAAGCCCTAACTTGTTCAACCTTTCTCTGTAATTTAGTTGCTGAAACTCAGGCAACATTCTAGTAAATCTCCTCTGTACTCTCTCTATTTTGTTGACATCCTTCCTATAATTAGGCGACCAAAATGGTACACCATACTCCAGAATTGGCCTCACCAATGCCTTATACAATTTTAACATTACATCCCAACTTCTATACTCAATGCTCTGATTTATAAAGGCCAGCACACCAAAAGCTTTCTTTACCACCATATCTACATGAGATTCCACTTTCAGGGAACTGTGCACAGTTATTCCCAGATCCCTCTGTTCACCTGCATTCTTCAATTCCCTACCATTTACCATGTACGTCCTATTTTGATTTGTCCTGCCAAGATGTAGCACCTCACAGTTATCAGCATTAAACTCCATCTGCCATCTTTCAGCCCACTCTTCCAACTGTCATAAATCTCTCTGTAGACTTTGAATATCTACTTCATTATCCACAACCCCACCTATCTTAGTATCATCTGCATACTTACTAATCCAATTTACCACACCATAATGCAGATCATTGATGTACATGACAACCAACAGTGGACCCAACACAGATCCCTGTGGCACCCCACTAGTCACTAGCCTCCAACCTGACAAACAACCATCCACCATTACTCTCTGGAATCTCCCATTCAGCCACTGTTGAATCCATCTTGCTACTCCACCATTAATACCCAACAATTGAACCTTCTTAACCAACCTTCCGTGAGGAACCTTGTAAAAGGACTTACTGAAGTCCATATATACAACATCCACTGCTTTACCCTCATCAATTTTCCGAGTAACCTCTTCAAAAAATTCAAGAAGTTTAGTCAAACATGACCTTCCAGGCACAAATCCATGTTGACTGTTCCTAATCAGACCCTGTTTATCCAGATGCTTATATATATTACCTCTAAGTATCCTTTCCATTAATTTGCCCAACCACTGACGTCAAACTAACAGGTCTATAATTGCTAGGTTTACTCTTAGACCCCTGTTTAAACATTGGAACAACATGCGCAATACAGGGAAAGCAGTGGGGCCTGGGAAAGCAGTGGGGCCTGATGACACCAGCCCAAGGCTACTGAAGACTTGCTCTTCATAGCTGTGTGGTATTCTAACACACCTGTTCAACCTGAGCTTGCGTCTACAGAGGGTTCCAAGGCTGTGGAAAACATCTTGCCTGGTACCTGTCCCAAAGAAGACCCATCCCACTCTCCACAATGACTACAGTCCAGTAGCGCTCACTTGACATATAATGAAGACATTTGAGAGACTTGTCCTTTCCTACATCAGGACTAGTGTGTCAAATCAAATGGATCCTTTACAGTTTGCATATCAGCCTAACATCAGTGTCGACGATGCCCTCATTTACATGCTGCAGAGGGAGTACACACATTTGGACACTACTGATGCATCTGTAAGGATTACATTTTTTGACTTCTCAAGCGCCTTCAACACAATTCAGCCCCGACTGCTAGGGGAGAAGATGGAGAAGATGAAATTGGATCCATCACTGGTACTGTGGTGTTTGGATTACCTTTCCCTCAGACCACAGTACGTGCGCCTACAGAACAGTGCCTCGGGCACCATCTTGAGCAGCACAGGGGCTCCACAAGGAACTGTGCTGGCTCTGTTCCTGTTTACCATCTACACAGCGGATCTCCAATATAAAACCAACAGCTGCTTTTTGCAGAAGTTTTCGGATGACACAGCTGTTGTCGGCCTCATTAAAGGGGGCAATGAGGAGGAGTATAGAGACATAATAAGTAACTTTGTGGAGTGGAGTGCACACAATAACCTCCATCTTAACACCAAAAAACCAAGGAGATAGTTGTGGACTTCAGGAGGAGGAGGAGGAGGAGTCAAGCAACACCAATCACCATTAAGGGCACTGAGGTGGAGGTGGTCGCTAACCACAGGTACCTTGGGGTGCAGCTTGACAGTGAGCTGAACTGGAAGTGTCATATGGAGGCGGTGTATAGGAAGGGACAAAGCCGACTGTATTTTTTAAGGAGGCTGAGGTCATTTAACATCTGCCAACCCCTACTGTGCAGTGTCTACCATTCAGTGGTGGCTAGTGCTCTGTTTTTTGCTGTGGCCTGTTGGGGAGATGGCGCCCGCATAGCGGACAAAAACAGACTGGACAAGCTAAACCGGAAGGCCGGCTCAGTGGTCGGGGCTGAGCAACGAACGGTCCAGCAGGTGGCAGAGGCCAGAACTCTGAACAAACTGGGTTCAATAATGACCAACCCCACTCACCCACTCCATGCCCTGAAGGTGATCAAGGGCAGCATCTTCAGTCAGAGGCTGATTGCACCAATGTGCAAAACTGAGAGACATAGGAAGTCCTGTTTACCAGCTGCTATAAGGTTATATAATGCGCATAAATAACTGCACTTTTTAAAAATTAATTGTATTTTAACTTGTATTTTAACTTGTATTTTAACTTGTTAAGTATGGAAGCCATTTGAGGAAATGTGTGGTGTTATGTTTGTCTTGAAGCTGTCGTGGCACTGTAATTTCCTGTAAAGGATTATTAAAGGTATAATCAATCAATCAATCAATACGCCAATCCTCCGGCACTATTCCCGTTTCTAATGCCATTTGAAATATTTCTGTCATAGCCCCTGCTATTTCTACACTAACTTCCCTCAATGTCCTAGGGAATATCCTGTCCGGACCTGGAGGCTTATCCACTTATATATTTCTCAAAGAGTCAGTACTTCCTCTTCTTTGAATCTCATAGTTTCTATAGCTACTCTACTTGTTTCCCTTACCTCACATAATTCAATATCCTTCTCCTTGGTGAATACCGAAGAAAATAAATTGTTCAATATCTCCCCCATCTCTTTTGGCTCTGCAGATAGCTGACCACCCTGACTCTCTAATGGACCAATTGTATCCCTCGTTACCCTTTTGCTATTAATATAGCTGTAGAGACCCTTTGGATTTACTTTCAAATTACTTGCCAAAGCAACCTCGTATCTTCTTTTGGCTTTTCTAATTTCTTTCTTAAGATTCTTTTTACATTATTTTTACTCCTCAAGCACCTCATTTACTCCATGCTGCCTATAATTATTGTAGATCTCTCTCTTTTTCCGAACCAAGTGTCCAATTTCCCTTGAAAACCATGGCTCTTTCCAATTTTTACTATTTCCTTTCAACCGAACAGGGACATAAAGATTCTGTACTCTTAAAATGTCACCTATAAATGTCTTCCATTTCTCTTCCACATCTTTCCCATAAAACAAACTGTCCCAATTTACTTATTTTAAATCCTTTCGCATCTCTTCAAAGTAAGCCTTTCTCCAATCAAAAATCTCAACCCCAGGTCCAGTTCTGACCCTCTCCATAATTATATTGAAACAAATGGTATTGTAATCACTGGTCCCGAACTGTTCCCCAACGCATACCTCTGCCATCTGACCGTCCCATTTCCTAACAGGTGGTCCAGCACCGCCCCTTCCCTGATAGATTCTTCTAGGTATTGCTGCAAAAAACTATCCTGCACTCATTTTACAAACTCCAACCCATCCAGCGCATTTACAGAATGTGTTCCCAATCTATGTGTGGAAAATTGAAATCTCCCACAATCACTACCTTGTGCTTACTACTAATATCTGCAATCTCCTTACATATTTGCTCTTCCAATTCTCGATCCCCATTTTGCGGTCTATAATACACCCCTATAAGTGTTGCTACCCCTTTCCCATTTCTCAGTTCCACCCAAATAGCCTCCCTAGACGAGCCCTCTAATCTATCCTGCCAAATCACTGCTATAATATCTTCCCTGATAAGCAATGCAACACCTCCACCTCATGCCCCTCCAATTCTATCACACCTGAAGCAACAAAATCCTGGAATATTTAGTTTCCAATCACAGCCCTCCTGCAACCATGTTTCACTGATCGCCACAGCATCATACTTCCAGGTGTCAATCCATGCTCTAAGTTCATCCACCTTTATTACAATGCTCCTAACATTAAAATATACACATTTAAGAAACGCACCCTCTCTCATTCTCTGTTTATTGTCTTTTTCTTCTCTGCCCCCTACATTTTGGGTCAGAGTGCTACCATTCTCTGCCTCCTGCCTCCTGCTTCACACACTGACTGCTAGCCTTCCCAATTTGAGTCCCTCCCCCCAACCATACTAGTTTAAAGTCTCCCCAGAAGCCTTTGCAAACCCCCCCTTATACTATGAACCCTAAATATCACACCAATACGATTTTAGATCACTCCCCGCTAATTTTCTTTTTAAAACTGGAAGGAATGTCTACGAATAAAATCGTTTTGGAGGTTTAACTCGCAAATTTTAAAAGACCCACAAGGGAGTATATATCTAAAAAAACAGATGGATTTATTTTTTGAGATAAACGATACACCAGACATATCGCCCACTTTACTCTGGGAATCCTTCAAAGCATTTATTAGAGGAGTCATTATCTCATACCAAGCTTTTCAAAATAAAAATAATACCATATAACCATACGAACGAACAAAGACAATTAGAAGAACAAATCAGACAACTAGATATAGATAATGCTAAAGATCCAACTATGGATAAACATAATAAAATATTAATATTGAAATTTAAACTAAATAAGTTATTATCAGATAAAGTTATAAGACTATTACAAATTACAAAACAGGAACACTTTGAATTCGGGGATAAACCCCACAAACTTCTGGCATGCCAACTGAAAATACGGGAAAAAGACCAACCAATTTTAAAGATTAAATCAGATAGAGGGGAACTATTAACACTACCCAATGATATCAATAACATATTTGCTCAATTTTACCAGAATTTATACACATCCAAAACGCTAACAGACAATAATAAAGTTTCAGAGTTCCTGGACAATTGTAATCTTCCAAAACTAGAATTGAAGGAACAAGAGGAACTGGGAGCACAAATTACATTTAAGGAAATAGAAGACACAATAAACACACTAAAACATGGAAAAACACCAGGACCAGACGGATTCAGTAATGAATTTTATAAAGGTTTTTACGACATAGTCACACCACGTTTACAGAAAATGTATACATATGCTTTTAAAGAACAAATCCTACCTGAAACACTAGCAGAATGAACGATTACATTAATACTTAATAAAGATAAAGACATAGAAGAACCAGGCTCATATAGATCTATTGCACTGTTAAATACGGATCAAAAAATATTAGCGAAAACACTAGCTAGAAGACTAAGTAAATATGTTAGTAAATTAATAAACGAGGATCAAACTGGATTTATACCCAAAAGACACTCATTTAATAACCTGAGACGTCTGCTTAACATAATGCATTCACACAAATCTCAAAAACAAGAGTTATCAATCATTTCATTGGACGCAGAAAAAGCATTTGATCAAGTAGTATAGGATTATATGATTAAAGTATTGCAAAAATTTCAAATGGGAGAGAACTTCATCGCGTGGATAAAATTATTATATAAAAAACCTACGGCTAGAATATTAACTAATAATATACTATTTACGAAATTCCAATTACCAAGGGGCAATAGACAAGGATGTTCATTATCACCGCTGGTAATTGAACCATTAGCCGAAAGATTCAGAACACACCCGGATATTTACGGTTATAATACAAAATATTTAAATAACATAATATCTTTATATGCAGGCGATGTACTACTGTACATCACAAAACCCCAAATTAGTATACCAAACATACTAAATCCAATTGAGGACTTTGGATCTTTCTCAGGATACAGAATAAATTGGAACAAAAGTGAAATTATGTCGATAAAACCGAAAGACTCAACACATCTCTTAAAATTCCACTTTAAAATAGCCACAGAAATTTTTTTATATTTGCGAATTGAAATTACTAGAAACTATCATGCTATGTTTAATGCCAATTATAGTCCCTTACTTAAGAAACTAAACACTGTAATCAAATTCTGGAAAACGCCCCCTATGACTTTAATAGGTCGAATAAATGCTATAAAATGATCTTTCTACCACAAATCCAATAACTATTTCAATCAATCCCTATATATCTTCCAAAAAAGTTTTTCCAAAAACTGGACTCAGACATTACAAATTTTATATGGGATTATAAATCCCACAGAATACAAAGAACACACCTGAGTAAACCCAAAGAGCTGGGTGGTCTAGCACTCCCTAACTTTATGTACTATAATTGGGCAGTAAATATTAAAAATATGATTCACCTGCTGGACATCTCTGCCCAGCAAGTGGACTGGATTGTAATGGAGAGAGAGGACTGCTCTCCGTGCAATATAGGAGCGACTCTCCTCTCACCAATGAATCTGAATAACAAAAATTACAATAAAAATCCAATTATACATAGCACAATTAGAACTTGGAAACAAATAAAACAGAATCTAAAATTACGAAATCTATCTTTTATCGCCAATAGTCAATAATCCGTCGTTTAAACCTTCTACTATAGATATATCATTTACACAATGGGAAAGAATAGGAATCAAAACGCTTGGAGACTTGTATGAATTTGGAAAATTATTATCATTTCAACAATTACAATTGAAATATAATTTGAGAAATAATCAATATTTTAAATATCTTCAAATGTCTGAAAAAATACACAAAAGACTATCATAACATGGCTCCAGACTTACTGGACGAAGCAATGAAGACAAAGGCCGAATCAGCAAACCTAATATCATACTTATATAACACTATTTTAAATATAGAAATACCTACAACTGACGGTATTAGAAGAGACTGGGAACAAGAACTAGCTATAAAAATTTCAAAAGGGAGCTGGGATAAACACTTACTATATGTGCATAAATGCTCGATCAACGTAAGCCATCTAATTCAATTCAAAACATTACATAGACTATACTATTCAAAAACCAAAATAAATACACTTTTCCCTAACGTCTCACGCATTTGTGATCAATGTCAGTCTCAAGAAGCTACCATATCGCACTCTTTTATTTTTTGTATAAAAATCCAAAAATTCTGGAACGAAATATTTGAAATTTTCACAAAACTATTTAAAATAAAACTGATACCAAAAGCAGAATGGATTATTTTTGGAATAACGGGAGGTACCCCGGAACTAAACGTGTTTCAAATAATTTATTTAATTACGGGCTAATAACGGGAAAGAAGCTTATACTCAAATTCTGGAAAGACGCTCCTATACCAACAATAATTGATAGATTGATATCATTTATTTGCCACACAACCAGGGTCGGTGGAATTTGGGTTGTGGATGTGGATTTCAAACATGTTCGAAACATTACACCTGGAAGATATGAGACTCCTCCTCGCAGGCAAAGCAGACCACTTCCAAAAGACGTGGTCTGCATTTATGAGCTTGCTAGAAGCATAAGGTGCAATAGTAATTTAAAAAAATGAATGGAGCCAGGACCTGGTAACGGGGGATGAAAAATATGATAGGTATATCCCTTTTTCCGGAGTTTTTTTTTATAATAGAGCGATTGTTTCTCTTTATTTTTTTCTTTTCTAGGGTCTATTTCTTAACTGTCTTCTCTAACTCTCTCTCTAATGGGCTCTCTTTTTCCAAAACTTTCCTGCACTTTCACGACTCTTTCTCACTTCCCTTACTTCTTTTATTTCTATCTTTCCTAAAGCTCAAAAATGAATGGTTACAACACATGTAATAATATATATGTGGCGTGTATTACTGTAAATTATTGTACTTATAAAGAAAATAAAATAAAACAATAAAAAAGAGGGGTTTAGTGGTGTTCCTAGGGGGTTAGAGGTGCTCAGAGGGGTTTAGAGTTGTCCAGAGGGGTCCAGATGGGTTTAGAGGGGTGTATAGGGGTTTCGAGGTGTTTGAAGGGGTTTCAAAGTGTTTAGAGAGGTTTCCAACACGGTTAAAGGGGTGTAGAGGAGTTTACATGGGGTTCGATCGGTTTAGGGGTGTTTGGTGTGATTTAGAGTGGGTTTCAAGGGGGTTCGAGGGGGTTCGAGTGGTTCTGAGGGGTTCAGATGGGTTCTGAGGGGTTTAGAGGGGTTTAGAGGGGTTTAGAGGGGTTTAGATGAGTTCCGAATGGTTCAGAGTAGTTCGGTGGTGTTTAGAGGGGTTTTGAGGGGTTTAGCGGGGTTTAGCGGGGTTCAGAAGGGTTCAGAGGATTTTAGAGGGATTTAGAGGGTGGTTGAGGGGTTCAGAGTGGTTCCGAGGGGTTTAGAGGGTTTGAGAGCGGCTTAGAGATGCTTAGAGGTGTTTAGGGCGTTTAGAATGGTTTAAATGTGTTTTGAGGGGTTTAGAGAGGTCCAGGTGCGTTTAGAGGGGTTTAAAGGGCTTCCAAGTGGTTTAGAGGGGTTTAGAGGGGTTTAAAGGGCTTCCGAGTGGTTTAGAGGGGTTTAGAGGGAATTGGAGCGTTTAGACGTCTTTCGACAGGTATCGAGGGATTTAGATTGGTTCAGGAGTGTTCAGATAGTTTAGAGGTTTTCAGTGGGGTTCAGAGTGGTTTGGACGGATTTAGAGTGGATAAGAGCGGTTTATATCGGTTTACCGGGGTTCAGAGCAGTTTGGAGTGAATTAGAGTGGTTTAGAGGGGTGTTACCGCGGTTCAGAGTGGCTCAGAGCAGGTCAGAGGAGTTTAGATGTGTTTAGAGTGGTTTGGTGAGGTTTAGAGGGGTCCAGTACTGTTCAGAATGGGTTAGAGGTGTCCTGAGGGGTGCAGTGGGGATTAATAATAATAATAATACATTTAATTTTTATGGCGCTTTTCTAAGACTCAAAGTCGCTTTACAATAGTAACCATTTAACCATATAACCATATAACAATTACAGCACGGAAACAGGCCATCTCGACCCTTCTAGTCCGTGCCGAACACATAATCTCCCCTAGTCCCATATACCTGCGCTCAGACCATAACCCTCTATTCCTTTCCCATCCATATAACTATCCAATTTATTTTTAATTGATAAAAACGAACCTGCCTCCACCACCTTCACTGGAAGCTCATTCCACACAGCTACCACTCTCTGAGTAAAGAAGTTCCCCCTCATGTTACCCCTAAACTTCAGTCCCTTAATTCTCAAGTCATGTCCCCTTGTTTGAATCTTCCCTACTCTCAGTGGGAAAAGCTTTTCCACGTCAACTCTGTCTATCCCTCTCATCATTTTAAAAACCTCTATCAAGTCCCCCCTTAACCTTCTGCGCTCCAAAGAATAAAGCCCTAACTTGTTCAACCTTTCTCTGTAACTTAGTTGCTGAAACCCAGGCAACATTCTAGTAAATCTCCTCTGTACTCTCTCTATTTTGTTGACATCCTTCCTATAATTAGGCGACCAAATGTGTACACCATACTCCAGAATTGGCCTCACCAATGCCTTGTACAATTTTAACATTACATCCCAACTTCTATACTCAATGCTCTGATTTATAAAGGCCAGCACACCAAAAGCTTTCTTTACCACCCTATATACATGAGATTCCACTTTCAGGGAACTGTGCACAGTTATTCCCAGATCCCTCTGTTCACTTACATTCTTCAATTCCCTACCATTTACCATGTACGTCCTATTTTGATTTGTCCTGCCAAGATGTAGCACCTCACACGTATCAGCATTAAACTCCATCTGCCATCTTTCAGCCCACTCTTCCAACTGGCATAAATCTCTCTGTAGACTTTGAAACTCTACTTCATTACCCGCAACCCCACCTATGTTAGTATCATCTGCATACTTACTAATCCAATTTACCACACCATCGTCCAGATCATTGATGTACATGACAAACAACAGTGGACCCAACACAGATCCCTGTGGCACCCCACTCGTCACTGGCCTCCAACCTGACAAACAACCATCCACCATTACTCTCTGGCATCTCCCATTCAGGCACTGTTGAATCCATCTTGCTACTCCACCATTAATACCCAACCATTGAACCTTCTTAACCAATCTTCCATGAGGAACCTTGTCAAAGGCCTTACTGAAGTCCATATACACAACATCCACTGCTTTACCCTCATCAATTTCCCGAGTAACATCTTCAAAAAATTCAAGAAGATTAGTTAAACATGACCTTCCAGGCACAAATCCATGTTGACTGTTCCTAATCAGACCCTGTTCATCCAGATGCATATATATATTATCTCTAAGTATTCTTTCCATTAATTTGCCCACCACTGACGTCAAACTAACAGGTCTATAATTGCTAGGTTTACACTTAGACCACTTTTTAAACAATGGAACAACATGCGCAGTACGCCAATCCTCCGGCACTATTCCCGTTTCTAATGACATTTGAAATATTTCTGCCATAGCCCCTGCTATTTCTACACTAACTTCCCTCAATGTCCTAGGGAATACCCTGTCCGGACCTGGAGACTTATCCACTTTTATATTTCTCAAAAGTGTCAGTACTTCCTCTTCTTTGATCCTCATAGTTTCCATAGCTACTCTACTTGTTTCCCTTACCTCACATAATTCGATATCCTTCTCCTTGGTGAATACCGAAGAAAATAAACTGTTCAATATCTCCCCCATCTCTTTTGGCTCTGCAGATAGTTGGCCACTCTGACTCTCTAAAGGACCAATTTTACCCCCTCGTTATCCTTTTGCTATTCATATAGCGGTAGAAACCTTTCGGATTTACTTTTACCTTACTTGCCAAAGCAACCTCATATCTTCTTTTAGCTTTTCTAATTTCTTTCTTAAGATTCTTTTTACATTCTTTATACTCCTCAAGCACCTCATTTACTCCATGATGCCTATTGTAGATCTCCCTATTTTTCCGAACCAAGTGTCCAATTTCCCTTGAAAACCATGGCTCTTTACAATGTTTACGATTTCTTTTCAACCGAACAGGGACATAAAGATTCTGTACTCTTAAAATTTCACCTTTAAATGTACTCTATTTCTCTTCCACATCTTTCCCATAAAACAAACTGTCCCAATTTACTCCTTTAAAATCCTTTCGCATCTCCTCAACGTTAGCCTTTCTCCAATCAAAAATCTCAACCCTAGGTCCAGTTTTGTCCCTCTCCATAATTATATTGAAACTAATGGTATTGTGATCACTGGACCCGAACTGTTCCCCAACGCATACCTCTGCCACCTGACCCATCTCATTTCCTAACAGGAGGTCCAGTACCGCCCCTTCTCTAGTAGGTACTTCTATGTATTGTTGCAAAAAACTATCCTGCACACATTTTACAAACTCCAACCCATCCAGCCCATTTACAGAATGTGTTTCCCAGTCTATGTATGGAACATTGAAATCTCCCACAATCACTATCTTGTGCTTACTACTAATATCTGCAATCTCCTTACATATTTGCTCTTCCAATTCTCGCTCCCCATTTGGCGGTCTATAATACACCCCTATAAGTGTTGCTAACTCTTTCCCATTTCTCAGATCCACCCAAATAGCCTCCCTAGACGAGCCCTCTAATCTATCCTGCCAAAGCACTGCTGTGATATCTTCCATGATAAGCAATGCAACACCTCCACCTCCTGCCCCTCCAATTCTATCACACCTGAAGCAACGAAATCCTGGAATATTTAGTTTCCAATCACAGCCCTCCTGCAACCATGTTTCACTGATCGCCACAACATCATACTTCCAGGTGTCAATCCAGGCTCTAAGTTCATCCACTTTTCTTACAATGCTCCTAGCATTAAAATATACACATTTAAGAAACCCACCCTCTCTTATTCTCTGATTATTTTCTTTTTCTTCTCTCTCCCCTACATT
The DNA here is from genome assembly GCF_010909765.2 of Amblyraja radiata. Classification (NCBI taxonomy): domain Eukaryota; kingdom Metazoa; phylum Chordata; class Chondrichthyes; order Rajiformes; family Rajidae; genus Amblyraja; species Amblyraja radiata. The sequence continues at coordinate 443,821 of NW_022630169.1, forward strand.
TTGGGTCAGAGTGCTACCCTTCTCTGCCCCCTGCTTCACACACTGACTGCTAGCTTTCCCAATTTGAGTCCCTCCCCCCAACCATATTAGTTTAAAGTCTCCCCAGTAGCCTTTGCAAATCTCTCCGCCAGGATATTGGTCCGCCTTGAGTTCAAGTGCAAACCGTCCTTTCTGTACAGGTCGCACCTTCCCCAAAAGAGGTCCCAATGTTCCAGAAACTTGAACCCATACCCACTGCACCAGTCCCTCATCCACACATTTATCCTCCACCTCGCTCCATTCCTACTCTCACTGTCGCGTGGCACAGGCAGTAATCCTGAGATTGTTACCTTTCCAGTCCTTCTCCTTAACTCTCTACCTAACTCCCTAAATTCTTCTTTCAGGATCTCTTCTCTTTTTTTACCTATGTCGTTGGTACCTATGGTAACAGACAATAGCAAACGGAGAAGCGGCGAACAAACAACGCCAGCGTCCTCTCCGTGCAGCACACAAAGCAAGAATACAGACATAACAATAATAAAGACATTTAAACATAAAAACATCCCCCCCCCACAATGGTTTCCATTATGAGGGAAGGCACAGAGCCCAGTCCCCATCCACAGTTCACCCATAGTCGGGCCCATTGAGGCCTCCACAGTTGCCTCCACGGAGGCCCGATGTTCCAGGCCGTTCTCGCCGGGTGATGGTGCACCGGCGTCGGGAGAATCCTCACAGCGGCATGGGAACCCTGGAACGGCCGCTTCCGTACTGGAGACCGCGGCTGCCGAAGCCAACAAGGCCGCGCCGGATGGAGCTGCACACCTGGTGATCTCGTCGAGAGGTCCCAGGCTCCCGATGTAAAGTAAGCGCCGCCGCCCGCAGCTGGCCGCTCCTCAGACCCGCAGCTCCGCGATGTTTTTATCGCCGGTCCAAGCATAGCGGAGTTCCAGCAGGGCGACCCGGGCAAGGCATCGCCCTCTCCGCGATAGCGCTCCAGCGTTGTGCCGCCGCCGAACCCGTGGTACTGCTCGGTCCCCGACAGGAAACGCCGCTCCAGGCCCGCTGGTAGGCCGCGAGGACTGGTCGAAACTGCAGCCCGGAGAAAAGTTGCCTCTCCGACCAGGTAGGGACCCTGAAGGACAGTTTCCCCCTCCCCCCCCCACCCCCCACATAAAAAAGTTTAGACCTCCAAACAAAACACTTTAATTAACTAAAAATAACAAATAAAAAAGATGAAGAGACAGACAGAGGGGGTTCGAAGAGTTTAGAGGTGTCTCGGACAGGTTTCTCGGGGTCTAGAGGAGTTTACAGGGGTTCAATGGGTTTAGATGGGTTTGATGGAGTTGAGAGCGGGTTCGAGGGATTTCGATGTGTTCCAGGGGTTTCAGGGGTTTCGATGGGTTACGAGTCGTTTTGATGGGTTCAGATGGTGTCTGATGGGTTTGTCTGGGTTTAGAGGGGTTTAGAGGAGTTTCGATGTGTTCAGAGTGGTTCAGAGTGGTTTAGAGGGATATAGAGGGGTTTAGAGGGATTTAGTGGTTAAAAGGGATTGAGAGGGGTTCAGAGGGATTCAGAAGGGTTCAGAGGGGCTTAGTTGTTTCGAGGTGTTCAGAGGGGTTCAGATGGGTTCAGAGGCGTTTAGAGGGTTTCAGAGGGTTTCAGAGTGAATTCGAAGGGTTTAGAGATGGATTACACCGATTCAGAGGGGCTCAGAGGGGGTCCGATGGGTTTAGAGAGGTTTGGAGGGGTTTAGAGGGGTTCAGTGGTGTTCGGAGGGGGTTAGAGGTGCTCAGAATGGTTCAGAGTTGTCCAGCGCGGTCCAGATGGGTTTAGAGGGGTTTATAGGGGTTTGAGGTGTTTGGAGGGGTTTCGAAGTGTTTAGAGGGGTTTCCAACAGGGTTCAAGGGGGTGTAGAGGAGTTTACATGGGGTTCGATCAGTTTAGGGGTGTTTGGTCTGATTTAGAGCGGGATCGATGGGTTTCGAGGTTTTACAGCGGTGTCAAGGGCTTTCGAGGGGGTTCGAGTGGTTCTTAGGGTTTGAGATGGGTTCTGAGGGGTTTGGAGGGGTTTAGAGGGGTTTAGAGGGGTTTAGATGAGTTTCGAATGCTGCAGAGTAGTTCGGTGGTGTTTGGAGGCGTTTTGAGGGATTTAGTGGATGGTTGTTTGTCGGGTTGGAGGCAGGTGACTAGTGGGGTGCCTCAGGGATCGGTGTTGGTCCTTTGTTGTTTGTCATGTACATCAATTATCTGAATGAAGGTGTGGTAAATTGGATTAGTAAGTATGCAGATGATACCAAGATAGGGGGTGTTGTGGATAATGAAGAGGATTTCCAAAGTCTACAGAGTGATTGAGGCCATTTGGAAGAATGGGCTGAAAGATGGCAGATGGAGTTTAATGCTGATAAATGTGAGGTGCTACACCTTGGCAGGACAAATCAAAATAGGACGTACATGGTAAATGGTAGGGAATTGAAGAATACAGTTGAACACAGGGATCTGGGAATAACCGTGCATAGTTCCTTGAAGGTGGAATCTCATATAGATAGGGTGGTAAAGAAAGCTTTTGGTATGCTAGCCTTTATAAATCAGAGCATTGAGTATAGAAGCTGCGATGTAATGTTAAAATTGTACAAGGCATTGGTGAGACCAAATCTGGAGTATGGTGTACAATTTTGGTCGCCCAATTATAGGAAGGATGTCAACAAAATAGAGAGAGTACAGAGGAGATTTACTAGAATGTTGCCTGGGTTTCAACAACTAAGTTACAGAGAAAGGTTGAATAAGTTAGGTCTTTATTCTCTGGAGAGCAGAAGGTTAAGGGGGGACTTGATAGAGGTCTTTAAAATGATGAGAGGGATAGACAGAGTTGATGTGGATCAGCTTTTCCCTTTGAGAATAGGGAAGATTCAAACAAGAGGACATGACTTCAGAATTAAGGGACAGAAGTTTAGGGGTAACATGAGGGGGGACTTCTTTACTCAGAGAGTGGTAGCGGTGTGGAATGAGCTTCCAGTGGAAGTGGTGGAGGCAGGTTCGTTGGTATCATTTAAAAATAAATTGGATATGCATATGGATGAGAAGGGAATGGAGAGATATGGTATGAATGCAGGCAGGTGGGACTAAGGGATAAAAGTTGTTCGGCACGGACTTGTAGGGCCGAGATGGCCTGTTTCCGTGCTGTAATTGTTATATGGTTATATGGTTATAGTGGTTCAGAGGGATTGAGAGGGGTTTAGCGTGGTTCAGAAGGGTTTAGAGCGGGTTAGAGGGATGTAGAGTGGGTTTGCTGGGTTCAGAGGGGTTTAGAGGGGTTTAGAGCGGTTTAGAGATGTTTAGAGGTGTTTAGGGGGGTTTAGAGTGATTTAGAGGGGTTAAGATGTGTTTAAATTGGTTTAGATGGGTTTATAGGTGTTTACATGGGGTTAGAGGGGATTAGAGGGGTCCAGATGCACTCAGATGGGTTTAGAGGGGTTTAGAGGGGATTGGAGCTGTTTAGAGGTCATTAGACAGTTTCGAGGGAATTAGATTGATACAGGAGAGTTCAGATAGTTGAGATGGTGTCAGAGTGGTTCAGAGTGGTTTGGACGGGTTTAGAGTGGATTAGAGCGGTTTAGAGCGGTTTAATGGGGTTCAGAGCAGTTCAGAGTGAATTAGAGGGGTTTAGAGGGGGCTTACCGCGGTTGAGAGGGGCTCAGATGTGTTCAGAGGGTTTAGAGGTATTTAGAGTGGTTTGGAGGGGTTCAGAGGGCTTCAGTGGTGTTCAGAGGGGGTTAGAGGTGTTTAGAGGTGTTTAGATTGTTTTAGAGTGGTTTGGAGGGGTTCAGAGGTGGGAAGATGGTTTTAGGGGTGCCGGGGGGGGTGGTTAGAGTGGTTTAGAGGGGGTTACATGTGTTTGGAGGGGTTTTGAAGGGTTTAGATGGGTTTCGAGCAGGTTGTTAGGGGTGTAGAGGGGTTTACAGGGGTTCGATGGGTTTAGAGGGGTTTGGTGTGGTTTAAAGCCGGTTCGAGGGGTTTCGAGGTGTTTAGAGGGTTTTCAAGGGGTTTAGAGGGATTTCGAATGGTTTTGAGGGGTTCATAAGGGTTCTGAAGGGTGTGTATGTGTTTAGAAGGGTTTAGAGGAGTATGCTGACTTTCTGCAATGATTTCACCATTTCCAAATGTGCCGCTATCCCATTTTTAATAACTGACTCTAGCATTTTCCCCACTACCGATGTTAGACTAAATGGTCTGTAATTCCCCGTTTTCTCTCTCCCTTCCTTTTTATAAAGTGGGGTTACATTAGCTACCCTCAAATCCTCAGGATCCTCAGAATCTAAAGAGTTTTGAAAAATTATCACTAATGCATCCACTATTTCTGGTGCTACTTCCGTAAGTACTCTGGGATGCAACCTATCTGACCCTAGGGATTTATCGGCCTTTAATCCATTCAATTTACCTAACACCACTTCTCGGCTATACTGGATTTCACTCAGTTCCTCCATCTCATTTGGCCCCCGGTCCCCTGCTATTTCCGGCAGATATTTATGTCTTCCTTCGTGAAGACAGAACCAAAGTAGTTATTCAATTGGTCTGCCATGTCCTTCTACTCCATGATCAAATTCGCCTGTTTCTGACTGCAAGGGACCTACAATTTGTTTTAACTAATCTTTTTCTCTTCACATATCTATAAAAAACATTTGCTGTCAGTTTGTATGATCCCTGCCAGTTTTCTTTCATAATCAATTTACCCTTTCCTAATTAAGCTCTTTGTCCTCCTCGGCTGGACTCTGAATTTCTCCCAGTCCTCTTGTATGCTGCTTTTTCTGGCTAATTTGTATGCTTCATCTTTTGTTTTAATACTATCCCTGATTCCCCTTGTTATCCACGGTTGCACTACCTTCCCTGATTTATTCTTATACCAAACTGGGATGAACAATGTTTCCAGTTCATCCATGTAGCCTTTAAATGCCTTCCATTGCATATCCACCGGTAACCCCTTAAGAAACAATTGCCAGTCTATCTTGTCCAATTCACATCTCATACCCTCACAGTTACCTTTCTTTCTCCCAGTCCTCTGGTAGGCTGCCTTTTCTGGCAAACTTGTATGCTTCATCTTTTGTTTTGATACTATCCCTGACGGTTTAGCGGGGTTCACAGCAGTTAAGAGTGAATTAGAGGGGTTTAGAGGTGGGTTACAGCGGTTCAGAGGCGCCCAGGATCCCGAGGTGTTAAGAGTGGTTTATATTAGTTTGGAGGGGTCCAGAGGTGCTCAGAGGGGTTTAGAGTTGTCCAGAGGTGTTCGGAGGGATTTAGAGGGGTTGAGAGTGGTTAAGAGATGTTTAGGGGTGTTTAAAGTGGTTTAGAGTGGTTTAGACGGTTTAAGATGTGTTCAGATTTGTTTATAGGGGGTTATAGGGGGGTTAAATGGGTTTCGTGGGGTTTAGACGGGACCAGATGCGATTAGATGTGTTTAGAGGGGTATAGATGGGTTCAGAGGGATTTAGAGGGGTTTAGAGGGAATTGGTGCGGTTGAGAGGTCTTTAGACGGGTTTCGAGGGATTTAGATTGGTTCAGGAGTGTTCAGATAGATGAGAGGGTTACAGACGGTTTCAAAGTGGGTTGGACGGGATTAGAGGGGATTGGAGCGGTTTAGAGCGGTTTATGGTGGTTCAGAGTGAATTAGAGAGGTTTAGAGGGGGGATTACCGCGGTTCAGAGGGGATCAGAGGGATTCAGATGGGTTGAGAGGTGTTTAGAGTGGTTTGGACGGGTCTAGAATGGTTCAGTGGTGTTCAAAAGAAGTTTGATGTGTTTAGAGGGGTTTAGAGGCGGTTGCCTGTGTTTGGAGGGGTTTTGAAGTGTTTAGAGGAGTTTCGAGCTGCTTTCTTGGGGTGCAGATGGGTTTACAAGGGTTTGATGGGTTTAGAGGGGTTTGGTGGGGTCTAAAGCGGGTTTGAGGTGTGTGAGGTGTTTAGAGGGGTGTCAAGGTGTTTCGAGGGGCTTCGAATGGTTTTGAGGGGTTCAGAGGGATTCTGAGGGATTCGCATGAGTTTATAGGTGTTTAGATGTGTTCCGCTGTGTTCAGAGTGGTTCAGATTTGTTTAGAGGGATTTAGAGGGGTTCAGATGGGTTCAGAGGGGTTCAGAGGGATTTAGAGGAGGTTTGAGTTGTTCAGAGCGGTTCAGAGGGGTGTAGAGGGGTTGGTAGCGGTTTAGAGGTGTTTAGGGGGGTTACAGTGGTTTAGAGTGGTTAAGATGTGTTTCGATTGGTTTAGAGGGGTTTAGAGGTGCTCAGATGGTTTTAGAGGTGCGCAGAGGGATCCGGATGTGTTTAGAGGAGTATTGAGGGGTTTTGAGGTGGGTACAGGTGTTTGGAATTGTTTCGAAGGATTTAGAGGGGTTTAGAGCATGTTTCTGGTGGTGGAGAGGAGTTTACAAAGATTTCTAGGGGTTTGGTGGGGGTTATAGCGGGTTCGAGGGGTTTCGAGGTGCTTAGAGTGGTTTCAAGATGTTTCGACGGGGTTCGAGTGGTTTTGCGGGATTCAGAGTGGTTCTGAGGGATTTGAAGCGCTTTAGAGGTGTTTAGGGTTGTTTAGCGGAGTTTTGGTTTGGAGGGGTTTAGAGGGGTTTAGTGGTTCAGAGGGATTCGGTGGGTTTTAGAGGGGCTTAGTGATTTAGAGGTTTTTAGAGAAGTTTATATGGGTACAGCCAGGTACAGAGGGGTTTGCAATGTTTGGAGGGGATAAAGGTGTATAGACGGGTTCACAATGGTTCAGAGGGGATTATATGGATTTAGAGGGATTTTGAGGGGTTCAGAAAGGTTCAGAGAGGTTCAGATGTGTTTAGAAGGGTTGAGAGCGTTTTGGAGATGTACAAAAGTATGGTTTGGAGTGGTTTAGAAAAGTTAAGATGTGCTTGGAGGGGTTTAGAGCGGTTTAGAGTGGGTCAGATTGGTTTAGAGGGTTTTAATTGGAGTTAGAGGTGTTTCGATGTGTTTCGAGGCGTTCAGACGGGTTTAGAGGTGTTCTTAGGTGTTCGGAGGTATTTGGAGGGGTTTCGAAGGGTTTAGAGGCGTTTAGAGGCGTTTGCAATGGTTCAAACCCCAGGGTTTACATGGGGTTGGAGGGGTTTAGAGGTGTTCAGACAGGTTTAGAGGGATTTAGAGGGGTTCATAGGTGTTCAGATAGGTTTTGAGTGGGTTATAGTGGACTAGAGGGGTTCAGAGTGGCTTAGAATAGTTTAGAGGGATTTATAGGAGTTTAGAGGGGATTCGAGTGATTTAGAGGGGCTTAGAGGCGTTTAGAGGCGTTTTGAGGGGTTTGGAGGTGCTTGGAGGGTTTTCGCAGGATTTTCAGGGCTTTCGAGGGGTTTCTAGGTAATTACAAGGGTTTAAAGGGGTTCTGAGGGGTTTCGAGTGGTTTGGAGGGGTTTAGTGCGGTGTCGATGGGTGTCGGCGTGGTTCGAGTTGTTCAGAGGCGTTCAGTCTGGTTTAGAGTGGTTTAGAGCGGTTCAAAGTGATTTACAGAATTTGGAGGGGTTTAAAGGGATTTAGAGGAGATTAAAGGGGTTCACATTAGTTCAGGTGCGTTTAGAAGGGTTTATCGGTGTTTAGAGGCGTTTAGATGGGTCCAGAGAAGTCCATAGCGGTTTTGAGGGATTTACATGGGGTGGAGGGGTTTAGATGTGTTTAGAACGTGGTTATATGTGTTTAGATGGGTTTAGAGGTGTTTAGATAGGTTTAGAGGGGGTTACAGGGGTTTAGAGGGGTTTAGAGGGGGTAGAGTGGAGTAATTTGGAGGGGTTTAGGGCGATTTCGAGGGGTTTGGAGATGGGTTAGAGAGGTTTGGAGGGTTTCAGAGGAGTTGTGATGTGTTTACATGAGATTAGAGGGGTTTAGAATGGTTTAGAATTGTTTAGAGTGGTTCCCAGGGGTTTACTGGAGTTTACAGAGTTTTAGAGTGCTTTAGAGGAGTTCAGAGGGATTTACAGGGGATTTAGAGGGGCTAAGAAGTGTTTAAAGAGTTTTGGAGGGGGTTAGAGTGGTTATCAGGTGTTTAGAGCGGTGTATCGGAGGTTAGAGTGGTTTTGAGTGGTTTTACGGAGTTTAGATGTGTTTACAGAAGTTTTGAGGGGTTTTGTGTGGTTTGGAGGGGTTGAGATGTGTTTAGAGGGGCTTAGAGATATTTACAGGGGATTACATGAGGTTTAAATGTGTTTACAGGGGTGTAGAGGGGGTTAGATGGGTTTACAGTGGTTTACAGGGGTGTAAAGGGCTTTACAGTGATTTAGAGTGGTTTGTAGTGGTTTACAGTCGTTTAGAGGGTTTTAGGGGATCTAGTGGGGTTTACAGGGGTTTACAGGGGTTTGCAGGGGGTACAGTGGTTAAGAAGCGTGTGTGGGCGTTTAGAGGGGTTTAGAGGGGTTGGCAAGGTTTAGAGGGGTTACAGTGATTTAGAGGTGTCTAGATTGGTTTTCTGAACTTTAGGCGTGTTTAGAGCGATTTAGAGTGGTGTACATCGGTTTAAAGAGGGTTTGATAGTTTACAGGCGGTTACAGGTGTTTAGAAGGGTTTACAGGGGTCTTCATATGTTTACAGGTGTTAACAGGGGTTTACATGGGTTTACAGAGGTTTAGATGGATTTATAATGGTTTAGAAGTTTGGAGAGCTTTACATGGGTTTACATGGGCTTTAGATTAATTCAGAGTGGGTTAGAGGGGACAGAGGGGTTTAGATATGTTTAGAGGGGTTGAGAGGTGTTTACAGGTGTTTACTGTTGTTTGGAGGCATTTACATGGGTTTGCAGTGGTTTACAGGGATTTGCAGGGGATTAGAGGTGTTTAAATGTGTTTAGATGGGTTTAGAGGTGTTTATTTTGGTGAGAGGTGTTCAGGTGGGGTTAGAGAGGTTGAGAGGGGTTTTGAGGGGTTTTGATTTGTTTTAGAGCGGTTTAGTTGCGTTTACAGGGGTTTAGAGAGGTTTACATGGGGTTACAGGGGTTTTAGAGTAGTTTATAGGGGTTTACAGGGGGTTTAGAGTAATTTAGAGAGGTTTACAGGGGGTGTAGGTGAGTTCACACGGGTTTACAGCAGTTCGCATGGGTTTAGACTGGAGAGGTTTAGAGGGGTCTTCGGGTGTTTTGGTGTATTTAACCATATAACCATATTACAATTACAGCACGGAAACAGGCCATCTCGACCCTTCTAGTCCGTGCCGAATACGTATTCTCCCCTAGTCCCATATGCCTGCGCTCAGACCATAACCCTCCATTCCTTTCCTGTCCATATAACTATCCAATTCATTTTTGAATGATAAAAACGTACCTGCCTAGTTTTCAGAGGTTTACAGGGGTTGACATGGGGGTGTTTAAATGGGTTTAGAGGGGTTTTGGGGTGTTTAGAGGTGTTTGGAGTCATTTATGTAGGTTTACAGGGGTTTACAGGGGGCATAGAGTAGTTTAGATGGATTTATAGGAGTTTAGAGGGGATTGGAGGGATTTAGAGGGGCTTAGAGGCGTTTAGAGGCGTTTGGAGGTGCTTGGAGAGTTTTCGCATGATTTACAGGGGTTTCGAGGGGTTTCTAGGTAATTACAGGGGTTTACAGGGGTTTTGAGGGGTTTCGAGTGGTTTGGAGGGGTTTAGTGCGGTGTCGATGGGTGTCGGCGTGGTTCGAGTTGTTCAGAGGCGTTCCGTCTGGTTTAGAGGGGTTTAGAGCGGTTCGGAGTGATTTTCGGGGGTTTAGAGGAGTTTAGAGGGGTTTAAATGGGTTTAGAGGATATTAAAGGGGTTTACAGTAGTTCAGGTGCGTTTAGAAGGGTTTAACGGTGTTTAGAGGCATTTAGATGGGTCCAAAGAAGTCCATAGCGGTTCTCAGGGATTTACATGGGGTGGAGGGGTTTAGATGTTTTTAGAAAATGGTTAGAGGTGTTTAGATGGGTTTAGAGGTGTTTAGATTGGTTTAGAGGGGGTTACAGGGATTTAGAGGGGTTTAGAGGGGGTAAAGTGGTTTAGAGTAATTTGGAGGGTTTAGGGCGATTTCGGGGGGTTTAGAGGGGGTTAGAGTGGTTTGGAGGGTTTCAGAGGAGTTATGATGTGTTCACATGAGATTAGAGGGGTTTAGAGGGTTTCAGAGGAGTTATGATGTGTTCACATGAGATTAGAGGGGTTTAGAATGGTTTAGATTTGTTTAGAGTGGTTACAGGGGTTTACTGGAGTTTACAGAGTTTTAGAGTGCTTTAGAGGAGTTCAGAGGGATTTACAGGGGGTTTAGAGGGGCTAACAAGTGTTTAAAGAGTTTTGGAGGGGGTTAGAGTGGTGTTCAGGTGTTTAGAGCGGTTTACCGGAGGTTAGAGTGATTTTGAGTGGTTTTACGGAGTTTAGATGTGTTTACAGAAGTTTTGAGGGGTTTAGTGTGGTTTGGAGGGGTTGAGATGTGTTTAGAGGGGCTTAGAGATATTTACAGGGGGTTACATGAGGTTTAGATGTGTTTACATGGGTTTACAGGGGTGTAAAGGGCTTTACAGTGACTTAGAGGGGTTTATAATGGTTTACAGTCGTTTAGAAGGTTTTAGGGGGATTTAGTGGGGTTTACAGGGGTGTACAGGGGTTTGCAGGGGTTTACAGTGGTTAAGAAGTGTTTGCGGGGGTTTAGAGGGGTTTAGAGGGGTTGGCAAGGTTTAGAGGGGTTACAGTGATTTATGGGTGTATAGAGTAGTTTTCTGAAATTTAGACGTGTTTAGAGCGATTTTGAGTGGTGCACATGGGTTTAAAGAGGGTTTGATAGTTTACAGGCGGTTACATGTGTTCAGAAGGGTTTACAGGGGTCTTCAGAGGTTTACATGTGTTTACAGGGGTTTACATGGGTTTACAGAGGTTTAGAGGGATTTATAGTGGTTTAGAAGTTTGGAGAGGTTTACAGCGGTTTACATGGGCTTTAGATGAATTCAGAGTGGTTTAGAGGGGATAGAAGGGTTTAGATATGTTTAGAGGGGTTTAGAGGTGTTTACAGGTGTTTAATGTTGTTTGGAAGCATTTACATGGGTTTGCAGTGGTTTACAGGGATTTACAGGGGATTAGTGGGGTTTAAATGTGCTTATATGGGTTTAGAGGTGTTTAGGTTGGTGAGAGGTGTTTTGAGGGGTTTAGAGGGGTTGAGAGGGGTTTTGAGAGGGGTTGATTTGTTTTAGAGCGGTTTAGTTGCGTTTACAGGGGTTTCGAGAGGTTTACATGGGGTTACAGGGGGTTTAGAGTAGTTTAGAGGGGTTTACAGGGGGTTTAGAGTAGTTTAGAGAGGTTTACAGGGGGTGTAGGTGAGTTCACACGGGTTTACAGCAGTTCGCATGAGTTTAGACTGGAGAGGTTTAGAGGGGTTTTCGGGTGTTTTGGTGTGTTTAACCATATAACCATATTACAATTACAGCACGGAAACAGGCCATATCGCACCTTCTAGTACGTGCCGAACACGTATTCTCCCCTAGTCCCATATGCCTGCGCTCAGACCATAACCCTCCATTCCTTTCCCGTCCATATAACTATCCAATTTATTTTTAAATTATAAAAACGTACCTGCCTAGTTTGCAGAGGTTTACAGGGGTTTACATGGGGGTCAGAGAGGTCTACAGGTGTTAGAGGGGTGTTGATGGGTTTAGAGGGGTTTTGAGGTGTTTAGAGTTGTATGGAGTCATTTACATAAGTTTACAGGGGTTTACATGGGGTTTAGAGTAGTTTAGAGGAGTGTACACGAGGTGTAGGTGAGTTCACACGGGTTTACAGCAGTTCGCATTAATTTAGACAGCTCTGGAGAGGTTTAGAGGGGGTTTCAGGTGTTTTGGTGTGTTTACAGGGCGTTTAGAGAGGTTTACTGGGGTTTACACGTATTTAGAGGCGTTTAGATGTGTTAAGAGCGGTTTACAGGGGATTTAGATGGATTTGGAGGGGGTTTAGAGGGGTTTAGATGGGCTTACATGGGTTTACAGGAGTTTAGAGTGACAGAGTTGTTTAGCGTGGTTTAGGGATGGTTTAGTGGTTTCCACAGTTTCCACAGTTTAGAGGGGTTTAGGGTTTTTTTTACAAGGGGTTAACAGTGGTTTGGAGCGGTTTAGAGGGGCTTAAATGGGTTTAGATGTGTTTAGAGGGGTTTAGAGGGGTTTGGAGGGGTTTAGAGGAGTTTGGAAGTGTTTTACTGGGGTTGGTGGGGTTTACAGATGTTTACGGGGGTTCGACTGGTTTAGAGGGGTTTAGAGGTGTTTAGAGTGGGTTAGAGAGGTTCGGATGGGTTTAGACGGCGTAAATGGGTTTAGAGGCGGCTAGACGTGTTTATAGATGATTTGAGGGGTGTCGGTGAGTTTCGAGCGGTTTAGAGGGATTTACAGGGGTGCTGAGGTGTTCAGATGGGTTTACAGGGATTTAGATGGGGTTTAGAGGGACTTAGAGTGGTTCAGAGGGGGTTAGATTGGTTTCGAGGGGATTACAGGGGTTTCCAGTGGTTTAGATGTGTCCAGAGTGGTTCAGAGAGGTTTGGAGGGGTTTAGAGGGGTTTAGAGTGGTTTGGACTGCGTTCAGAAAGGATCAGAGGGTTTCAGAGCGGTTCAGAAGGTTTCAGAGGGGTTTAGAGGGGTTGAGTCAAGTCAAGTCAAGTCAAGTTTATTTGTCACATACACATACGAGATGTGCAGTGAAATGAAAGTGGCAATGCTCCGGGACTTTTGTGCAAAAGACAAACAACCAAACAACCGAACATACTATAAACACAATCATAACACACATATTATTTTACATAATAAATAATGGAAGGAAAAACGTTCAGTAGAGTTAGTCCTTGGTGAGATAGGTGTTTACAGTCCGAATGGCCTCTGGGAAGAAACTCCTTCTCAACCTCTCCGTTCTCACCGCATGGCAGCGGAGGCGTTTGCCTGACCGTAGCAGCTGGAACAATCCGTTGCAGGGGTGGAAGGGGTCTCTCATGATATTGTTGGCTCTGGAGTTGCACCTCCTGATGTATATTGGTTAAGAGAGTGGTTCAGATAGGTTTAGAGAGGTTTAGAGGGGTTTACTGGGATTCCGAGGGGTTTTGAGCGGTTGTGAGGTGTTCAGAGGGGTTTAGAGGGGATTACAGTGGGTCACATGGTTCAGAAAGGAGTGTCATGTGGTTTAGAGGGGTTTAGATGTGTTTAGAGGGATTCGGATGAGTTTAGACGCGTTCAGATGCGTTTAGAGGGGTTTAGATAGGTTGTAAGGGGTGTCGATGGTTTAGAGGGGGCTTAGAGGGGTTCAGAGGAGTTTCGTGGGGAATAGATGGATTTAGAGCAGTTCAGAGGGGTTCAGATGAGTTTACTGGGGTTTGGAGGGGTTTATAGTTGGTTAGTGGGATTTAGACGGGCGCCTGCGAATATTGCGAGACTGGAGAGAAATGTACGAGCCTGGTACGAAAACAGCGAGCCTGGTACGAACAGTGCGATCCTGGTGCAAAAACTGCGATCAGGCGCAAACAGTGCGAGCCTGGTGCGAAAAGTGCGAGCCTGGTGCGAAAAGTGCGAGTCTTCTGCGAAAATTGGGAGCCTTTATAGGGGTTTAGAGGGGTTTAGAGGGGTCAAATGGGTTTAGAGGGGTGTAATTGGGGTTAGAGGTGTTTCGAGGGGTCCAGAGGCGTTCGGATGGGGTTAGAAGTGTTCAGAGGTGTTTGGAGTTGTTTGGAGGAGTTTCGAATGGTTAAGAGGCGATTAGAGGCGTTTGGAATGGTTCAAAGGGGTTTACAGGGGGTTTGGAAGGGTTTAGAGGTGTTCAGACTGGTTTAGAATGATTTAGAGTGGTTGATAGGTGTTCAGAGGGGTTTAGAGGTGTTTAGTGAGGTCTAGAGGGATTCAGAGTGGTTTAGAATAGTTTAGAGGGATTTATAAGAGTTTAGTGGGGATTAGAGGGATTTAGAGGAGCTTAGAGGGGTTCGGAGGTGCATGGAGGGGTTTCGAAGGGTTTCGAGTGGTTTCGAGGGGTTTCTACGGTATTACAGGAGTTTACAGGGGTTTCGAGGGATTTGGAGGGGTTTAGTGATGTGTCGATGTGTGTCGACATGGTTCGAGTGGTTTAGAGGGGTTCAGAGGGGTTCAGAGGGGTTTAGAGGGGTTAAAAGAGGTTTAGAAGGGGTTAGAGGGGTCCATTAGCGTTTAGTGTGTTTTCGAGGGGTCCATTAGCGTTTAGTGTGGTTTAGAGGGGTCCATTAGCGTTTAGTGTGGTTTAGAGGGGTCCATTAGCGTTTAGTGTGGTTTAGAGGGGTTTAGAGCGGTTCAGAGTGGTTTAGAGGGGGTTAGAGGAGTTTAGAGGGGTTTAAAGGGGTTCAGAGTAGATTAGAAGGGTGTACAGGGGTGCATGTACGTTTAGAGCGGTTTAAAGGGGTTTAGAGGCGTTTAGATGGGTCCAGATAAGGTCAGAGCGGTGTAGAGGGATTTGCAGGGGTTGGGTTTAGATGTGTGCAGATGGGGTTAGAGATGTTTAGATGGGATTAGAGGTGTTTAGATGGGTTTAGAGGGGGTTACATGGGTTTAGAGAGGTTTAGAGGGGGTATAGTGGTTTAGAGTGATTTGGAGTGGTTTAGTGATTTCGAGGGGTTTAGAGGGGGTTTGAGAGGTTTGTATGGTTTTAGAGGTGTTGTGATGTGTTTACAGGAGATTAGAGGGGTTTAGAATGGTTTAGAGTTGTTTGGAGGGGTTTACAGTGGATTGCAGGAGTTTACAGAGGTTTAGATGGTTTTAGAGGGGTTCAGATGCATTTACAGGGGTTCAGATGGGCTTAGAGGGGTTTAAAGAGGTTTAGAGAGTTTAGAGTGGTTTTCAGGTGTTAAGAGCGGTGTATCTGGGGTCAGAGTGATTTAGAGCGGTTTTACACAGTTTAGATGGGTTTATAGAAGTTTAGAGGTGTTTCGAGAGGTTTGGAGGAGTTGAGATGGTGTTAGAGGGGCTAAGAAGTGTTTACCGAGTTTTGGAGGGGTTTAGAGTGGTGTTCAGGTGTTTATTGATTGATTGATTGATTATACCTTTAATAATCCTTTACAGGAAATTACAGTGCCACGACAGCTTCAAGACAGAGATAACACCACACATTTCCTCAAATGGCTTCCATACTTAACAAGTTAAAATACAAGTTAAAATACAAGTTAAAATACAATTAATTTAAAAAAAAGTGCAGTTATTTATGCGCATTATATAACCTTATAGCAGCTGATAAACAGGACTTCCTATGTCTCTCAGTTTTGCACATTGGTGCAATCAGCCTCTGACTGAAGATGCTGCTCTTGATCACCTTCAGGGCATGGAGTGGGTGAGTGGGGTTGGTCATTATTGAACCCAGTTTGTTCAGAGTTCTGGCCTCTGCCACCTGCTGGACCGTTCGTTGCTCAGCCCCGACCACTGAGCCGGCCTTCCTGATTAGCTTGTCCAGTCTGTTTTTGTCCGCTATGCGGGCGCCATCTCCCCAACAGGCCACAGCAAAAAACAGAGCACTGGCCACCACTGAATGGTAGACACTGCACAGTAGGGGTTGGCAGATGTTAAATGACCTCAGCCTCCTTAAAAAATACATTCGGCTTTGTCCCTTCCTGTACACCGCCTCCATATGACACTTCCAGTTCAGCTCACTGTCAAGCTGCACCCCAAGGTACCTGTGGTTAGCGACCACCTCCACCTCAGTGCCCTTAATGGTGATTGGTGTTGCTTGAGTCCTCCTCCTCCCCCTCCTGAAGTCCACAACTATCTCCTTGGTTTTTTTGGGGTTAAGATGGAGGTTATGTGTGCACTCCACTCCACAAAGTTACTTATTATGTCTCTATACTCCTCCTCATTGCCCCCTTTAATGAGGCCGACAACAGCTGTGTCATCCGAAAACTTCTGCAAAAAGCAGCTGTTGGTGTTATATTGGAGATCCGCTGTGTAGATGGTAAACAGGAACGGAGCCAGCACAGTTCCTTGTGGAGCCCCTGTGCTGCTCAAGATGGTGCCCGAGACACTGTTCTGTAGGCGCACGTACTGTGGTCTGAGGGAAAGGTAATCCAAACACCACAGTACCAGTGATGGATCCACTTTCATCTTCTCCATCTTCTCCCCTAGCAGTCGGGGCTGAATTGTGTTGAAGGCGCTTGAGAAGTCAAAAAATGTAATCCTTATAGATGCATCAGTAGTGTCCAAATGTGTGTACACCCTCTGCAGCATGTAAATGAGGGCATCATCGACACTGATGTTAGGCTGATATGCAAACTGTAAAGGATCCATTTGATTTGACACACTAGTCCTGATGTAGGAAAGGACAAGTCTCTCAAATGTCTTCATTATATGTGAAGTGAGCGCTACTGGTCTGTAGTCATTGTGGAGAGCGGTTTACCGGAGGTTAGAGTGATTTTGAGTGGTTTTACGGAGTTTAAATGTGTTTACAGAAGTTTTGAGTGGTTTAGTGTGGTTTGGAGGGGTTGAGATGTGTTTAGAGGGGCTTAGAGATATTTACAGGGGATTTCATGAGGTTTAGATGCGTTTACAGGGGTGTAGAGGGGGTTAGATGGGTGTACAGTGGTTTATAGGGGTATAAAGGGCTTTACAGTGATTTAGAGGGGGTTTGTAGTGGTTTACAGTCGTTTAGAGTGTTTAGGGGGATTTAGTGGGGTTTACAGGGGTTTACACGGGTTTGCAGGGGTTTACAGTGGTCAAGAAGCGTTTGCGGGGGTTTAGAGGGGTTTAGAGAGGTTGGCAAGGTTTAGAGGGGTTACAGTGGTTTAGAGGGGTTTACAGTGGTTTGGAGTGGTTTTCTGAATTTTAGACGGGTTTAGAGCGATTTGGAATGGTTTGCTGGCGTGTAAAGAGGTTTGGAGAGTTTACATGCGGTTACAGGGTTTTAGAGGGGTTTACAGGGATGTACAGAGGTTTACAGATGTCTACAGGGCTTTACATGGGTTTACAGAGGTTTCGATGGATTTATAGTAGTTTAGAAGTTTGGAGAGGTTTACAGGGGTTTCAATGGGCTTTATATGAATTCAGAGTGGTTTAGAGGGGATAGATGGGTTTAGATATGTTTAGAGGGGTTTAGAGGTGTTTACAGGGGTTTAATGTTGTTTGGATTTACAGGGAATTAGAGGGGTTTAAATGTGTTTAGATGGGGTTAGAGGTGTTTAGGTTGGTGAAATGTGTTTAGGTGGGTTTAGAGGGGTTGAGGGGTTTTGAGGGGTTTTGAGGGGTTTTGATTTGTTTAGAGCGGTTTAGTTGCGTTTACAGGGGGTTTAGAGAGGTTTACAAGGAGGTTTAGAGTAGTTTAGATAGGTTTACACGTGTAGGGCTTTACAATGATTTAGAGGGGTGTGTAATGATTTACAGGGGTTGAGAGGTGTTTTGAGCGGTTTTGAGGGGTTTTGATTTGTTTTAGATCGGTTTAGTAGCGTTCACAGGTGGTTTGGAGAGGTTTACTGTGGATTACAGGGGGTTTAGAGTAGTTTAGAGGAGTTTACAGGGGGGTTTAGAGTAGTTTAGAGAGGTTTACAGGGGGTGTAGGTGAGTTCACACGGGTTTACAGCAGTTCGCATGGGTTTAGACTGGAGAGGTTTAGAGGGGGTTTCGGGTGTTTTGGTGTATTTAACCATATAACCATATAACCATATTACAATTACAGCACGGAAACAGGCCATCTCGACCCTTCTAGTCCGTGCCGAACACGTATTCTCCCCTAGTCCCATATGCCTGCGCTCAGACCATAACCCTCCATTCCTTTCCTGTCCATATAACTATCCAATTCATTTTAAATGATAAAAACTTACCTGCCTAGTTTGCAGAGGTTTAGAGGGGTTTACATGGGGGTCAGAGAGGTTTACAGGGGTTAGAGGGGTTTAGATGGGTTTAGAGGGGTTTTGAGGTGTTTAGAGTTGTTTGGAGTCATTTACATGAGTTTACAGGGGTTTACAGGGGGTTTAGAGTAGTTTAGTGGGGTTTACACGAGGTGTAGGTGAGTTCACACGGGTTGCAGGGGTGGAAGGTGTCTCTCATAATAGTGGTTCAGATAGGTGTTCAGAGGGGTTTAGAGGGTTTAGAGGGGATTACAGTGGGTCAGACGGTTCAGAAAGGAGTGTCGTGGGGTTTAGAGGGGTTTATATGTGTTTAGAGGGATTTGGAGGAGTTTAGAGGGGTTCAGAGTCGTTCAGAGACGTTCAGATGCGTCTAGGGGGGTTTAGATAGGTTGTAAGGGGTTTCGATGGTTTAGAGGGGGCTTAGAGGGGTTCAGATGAGTTTAGTGGGGTTTGGAGGGGTTTAGAGTGGAATAGATGGATTTAGAGCCGTTCAGAGGGGTTCAGATGAGTTTAGTGGGGTTTGGAGGGGTTTAGAGTGGGTCAGTGGGATTTAGACGGGCGCCTGCGAATATTGCGAGACTGGAGAGAAATGTACGAGCCTGGTACGAACAGTGCAATCCTGGTGCGAAAACTGCGATCAGGCGCAAAATGTGCGAGCCTGGTGCGAAAAGTGGGAGGCTTTAGAGGGGTTTAGAGGGGTTTAGAGGGGTCAAATTGGTTTAGAGGGGTGTAATTGGGGTTAGAGGTGTTTCGAGGGGTCCACAGGCGTTCGGGTGGGTTTAGAAGTGGTCAGAGGTGTTTGGAGGTGTTTGGATGAGTTTCGAAAGGTTAAGAGGCGATTAGAGGCGTTTGGAATGGTTCAAAAGGGTTTACAGGGAGTTGGAAGGGTTTAGAGGTGTTCAGACAGGTTTAGAGTGATTTAGAGGGGTTGATAGGTGTTCAGAGGGGTTTAGTGGGGTTTAGAGAGGTCTAGAGGGGTTCAGAGTGGTTTAGAGTTGTTTAGAGGGATTTATAAGAGTTAGTGGGGATTAGAGGGATTTAGAGGAGCTTAGAGTGGTTCGGAGGTGCTTGGAGGGGTTTCGAAGGGTTTAGAGTGGTTTCGAGGGGTTTCTATGTTATTACAGGAGTTTACAGGGGTTTCGAGGGGTTTGGAGGGGTTCAGTGCGGTGTCGATGTGTGTCGACATGGGTCTAGTGGTTCAGAGGTGTATAGAGGGGTTTAGAGGGGTTAAAAGATGTTTGTTTAGAAGGGTTTAGAGGGTCCATTAGCGTTTAGTGTGTTTTGGAGGGGTCCATTAGCGTTTAATGTGGTTTAGAGAGGTTTAGAGCGGTTCAGAATGGTTTAGAGGGGGTTAGAGGATGTTAGAGGGGTTTAAAAGGGTTTAGAGTAGATTAGAGGGGTTTACAGGGGTCCATGTACGTTTAGAGCGGTTTAAAGGAGTTTAGAGGCGTTTTGATGGGTCCAGATAAGTTCAGAGCGGTGTAGAGTGATTTGCAGGGGTTGGAGGGGTTTAGATGTGTGCAGAAGGGGTTAGAGGTGGGTAGAGTGGTTTATAATGATTTAGAGTGGTTTAGAGCGATTTCGAGGGGTTTAGAGGGGGTTTGAGAGGTTTGTATGGTTTCAGAGGGGTTGTGATGTGTTTACGGGAGATTAGAGGGGTTTACAAGGGTTTAGAGTTGTTTGGAGGGTTTTACAGTGAATTGCATGAGTTTACAGAGGTTTAGATGGCTTTAGAGGGGTTCAGAGGGATTTACAGGGGTTTAGAGGGGCTTAGAGGGGTTTAAAGAGGTTTAGAGGGTTTAGAGTGGTTTTCAGGGGTTAAGAGCGGTTTATCTGGGGTTAGAGTGATTTAGAGCGGTTTTACACAGTTTAGAGGGGTTTACTGTGGTTTAGAGAGGATGAGAGGTGTTTAGAGAGATTTAGATGTGTTTAGAGGGGTTTAGATGTGTTTAGGTGGGTTCGAGGTGTTTAGATGGGTTTACAGGGGTTCAGAGTGGTTTTGAGGTGTTTTGAGGGGTTTTGAGTTGTTTTAGAATGGTTTAGTTGCGTTTACAGGGGGTTTAGAGGGGTTGCCAATGGTTTACAGGGGGTTTAGATTAGTTTAGAGGGGTTTACAAGGGGTGTAGTAGAGTTCACACGGGTTTAGATCAGTTAGGAGTTAGAAGCAGGGGGCAGAGAATGGTAGCACTCTGACCCAAAATGTAGGGGAGAGAGAAGAAAAAGAAAATAATCAGAGAATAAGAGAGGGTGGGTTTCTTAAATGTGTATATTTTAATGCTAGGAGCATTGTAAGAAATGTGGATGAACTTAGAGCCTGGATTGACACCTGGAAGTATGATGTTGTGGCGATCAGTGAAACATGGTTGCAGGAGGGCTGTGATTGGAAACTAAATATTCCAGGATTTCGTTGCTTCAGGTGTGATAAAATTGGAGGGGCAAGAGGTGGAGGTGTTGCGTTGCTTATCAGGGAAGATATTACAGCAGTGCATTGGCAGGATAGATTAGAGGGCTCGTCTAGGGAGGCTATTTGGGTGGAACTGAGAAATGGGAAAGGGGTAGCAACACTTATAGGGGTGTATTATAGACCGCCAAATGGGGAGCGAGAATTGGAAGAGCAAATATGTAAGGAGATGCAGATATTAGTAGTAAGCACAAGGTAGTGATTGTGGGAGATTTCAATTTTCCACACATAGACTGGGAAACACATTCTGTAAATGGGCTGGATGGGTTGGAGTTTGTAAAATGTGTGCAGGATAGTTTTTTGCAACAATATATAGAAGTACCTACTAGAGAAGGGGCGGTACTGGACCTCCTGTTAGGAAATGAGATGGGTCAGGTGGCATAGGTATGCGTTGGGGAACAGTTCGGGTCCAGTCATCACAATACCATTAGTTTCAATATAATTATGGAGAGGGACAAAACTGGACACAGGGTTGAGATTTTTGATTGGAGAAAGGCTAACTTTGAGGAGATGCGAAAATATTTAAAAGGAGTAAATTGGGACAGTTTGCTTTATGGGAAAGATGTGGAAGAGAAATGGAGTACATTTAAAGGTCAAATTTTAAGAGTACAGAATCTTTATGTCCCTGTTCGGTTGAAAGGAAATCGTAAAAATTATAAAGAGCCATGGTTTTCAAGGGAAATTGGACAATTGGTTCGGAAAAAGAGGGAGTTCTACAATAGTTATAGGCAGCATGGAGTAAATGAGGTGCTTGAGGAGTATAAAGAATGTAAAAAGAATCTTAAGAAATAAATTAGAAAAGCTAAAAGAAGATATGAGGTTGCTTTGGCAAGTAAGGTAAAAGTAAATCCGAAGGGTTTCTACCGCTATATTAATAGCAAAAGGATAACGAGGGATAAAATTGGTCCATTAGAGAGTCAGAGTGGCCAATTATCTGCAGAGCCAAAAGAGATGGGGGAGATATTGAACAGTTTCTTTTCTTCGGTATTCACCAAGGAGAAGGATATTGAATTATGTGAGGTAAGGGAAACAAGTAGAGTAGCTATGGAAACTATGAGGATCAAAGAAGAGGAAGTACTGACACTTTTGAGAAATATAAAAGTGGATAAGTCTCCAGGTCCGGACAGGATATTCCCTAGGACATTGAGGGAAGTTAGTGTAGAAATAGCAGGGGCTATGGCAGAAATATTTCAAATGTCATTAGAAACGGGAATAGTGCCGGAGGATTGGCGTACTGCGCATGTTGTTCCATTGTTTAAAAAGGGGTCTAAGAGTAAACCTAGCAATTATAGACCTGTTAGTTTGACGTCAGTGGTGGGCAAATTAATGGAAAGAATACTTAGAGATAATATATATAAGCATCTGGATAAACAGGGTCTGATTAGGAACAGTCAACATGGATTTGTGCCTGGAAGGTCATGTTTAACTCATTTTTTGAAGATGTTACTCGGGAAATTGATGAGGGTAAAGCAGTGGATGTTGTGTATATGGACTTCAGTAAGGCCTTTGACAAGGTTCCTCATGGAAGGTTGGTTAAGAAGGTTCAATGGTTGGGTATTAATGGTGGAGTAGCAAGATGGATTCAACAGTGGCTGAATGGGAGATGCCAGAGAGTAATGGTGGATGGTTGTTTGTCAGGTTGGAGGCCAGTGACGAGTGGGGTGCCACAGGGATCTGTGTTGGGTCCACTGTTGTTTGTCATGTAATTCAATGATCTGGACGATGGTGTGGTAAATTGGATTAGTAAGTATGCAGATGATACTAAGATAGGTGGGGTTGCGGGTAATGAAGTAGAGTTTCAAAGTCTACAGAGAGATTTATGCCAGTTGGAAGAGTGGGCTGAAAGATGGCAGATGGAGTTTAATGCTGATAAGTGTGAGATGCTACATCTTGGCAGGACAAATCAAAATAGGACGTACATGGTAAATGGTAGGGAATTGAAGAATGTAGGTGAACAGAGGGATCTGGGAATAACTGTGCACAGTTCCCTGAAAGTGGAATCTCATGTCGATAGGGTGGTAAAGAAAGCTTTTGGTGTGCTGGCCTTTATAAATCAGAGCATTGAGTATAGAAGTTGGGATGTAATGTTAAAATTGTACAAGGCATTGGTGAGGCCAATTCTGGAGTATGGTGTACAATTTTGGTCGCCTAATTATAGGAAGGATGTCAACAAAATAGAGAGAGTACAGAGGAGATTTACTAGAATGTTGCCTGGGTTTCAGCAACTAAGTTACAGAGAAAGGTTGAACAAGTTAGGGCTTTATTCTTTGGAGCGCAGAAGGTTAAGGGGGGACTTGATAGAGGTTTTTAAAATGATGAGAGGGATACACAGAGTTGACGTGGAAAAGCCTTTCCCACTGAGAGTAGGGAAGCTTCAAACAAGGGGACATGACTTGAGAATTAAGGGACTGAGGTTTAGGGGTAACATGAGGGGGAACGTATTTACTCAGAGAGTGGTAGCTGTGGGGAATGAGCTTCCAGTGAAGGTGGTGGAGGCAGGTTCGTTTTTATCATTTAAAAATAAATTGGATAGTTATATGGATGGGAAAGGAATGGAGGGTTATGGTCTGAGCGCAGGTATATAGGACTAGGGGAGATTATGTGTTCGGCACGGACTAGAAGGGTCGAGATGGCCTGTTTCCGTGCTGTAATTGTTATATGTTATATGTTATATGTTATTTGTTAGCATGGGTTTAGACTGCTTGCAGGGGTCACATGGGTTTACAGGGGTTTACATGAGGTTTAGATGTGTTTGCAGGGGGGTAGAGTGGTTAGATGGGTTTACAGTGGTTTACAGGGTTTAAAGGGGTTTACAGGGGTTTAGAGGGTTTACAGGGGTTTAGAGGGGTTTGTAGTGGTTTGCAGTCGATTAGAGGGGTTTGGGTGGATTTAATGTGGTTTACAGGGGATTAGAGATGTTAAGAAGCGTTTGCGGGGGTTTAGAGGGGTTTAGAAGGGTTGGCAAGGTTTAGAGGGGTTACAGTGGTTTAGAGTGGTTTTAACCATACAACCATATAACAATTACAGCACGGAAACAGGCCATCTCGACCCTTCTAGTCCGTGCCGAACACGTATTCTCCCCTAGTCCCATATACCTGCGCTCAGACCATAACCCTCTATTCCTTTCCCGTCCATATAACTATCCAATTTATTTTTAAATGATAAAAACGAACCAGCCTCCACCACCTTCATTGGAAGCTCATTCCACACAGCCACCACTCTCTGAGTAAAGAAGCTCCCCCTCATGTTACCCCTAAACTTCAGTCCCTTAATTCCCAAGTCATGTCCCCTTGTTTGAATCTTCCCTACTCTCAGTGGGAAAAGCTTATCCACGTCAACTCTGTGTATCCCTCTCATCATTTTAAAGACCTCTATCAAGTCCCCCTTTAACCTTCTGCGCTCCAAAGAATAAAGCCCTAACTTGTTCAACCTTTCTCTGTAACTTAGTTGGTGAAACCCAGCCATCATTTTAGTAAATCTCCTCTGTACTCTCTCTATTTTGTTGACATCCTTCCTATAATTAGGCGACCAAAATTGTACACCATACTCCAGAATTGGCCTCACCAATGCCTTGTACAATTTTAACATTACATTCCAAGTTCGGTACGCAATGCTCTGATTTATAATGGCCAGTACACCAGAAGCTTTCTTTACTACCCTATCTACATGAGATTCCACTTTCAGGGAACTGTGCACTGAGCCGTTACAGAGGGAGGAGCGACCTTCGTGTGGTGAGTTAAAAAAACCCATCGCGGGGCTTGTCTCAACAGAGGCCCAGGAGCCGTTACAGAGGGAGGAGCGACCTTCGTGTGGTGAGTTAAAAAACCCATCGCGGGGCTTGTTTCAACAGAGGCCCAGGAGCCGTTACAGAGGGAGGAGCGACCAAAATCTGCAACGTTCCATTCGCAGATCTCACTTCCAGAGAAGGATTCTGGTGGAAGCCTCTGATTGGTCGAATGGACTAGAGGAAGCAGCTGATTGGCTTGTATCCCGGGTAAGGCTTTATTGTATTCGGATAAGGGGGAGAATGAGGGCCAGGGCAGTTTACTGTTCTGGATGTCAGATGTGGGAGGTCATAGAGTCTGAGTACCCTCCAGACGTCCACATCTGCGCCAGGTGCGTCGCGATGGGGCTCCTAAGGGACCGTGTTAGGAACCTGGACCAGCAACTTGATGACCTCTGTCTGCTCAGGGAGAGCGAGGAGGTCATAGATAGGAGTTACAGGGAGGTGGTCACTCCAAGACCACTGGAGGCAGAAAACTGGGTCACAGTTCGGAAGGGCAACGGGCAGAGGCAGGGACTGGTGAGTATCCCGGTGGCTGTACACCTTGAAAATAAGTACTCATGTTTGAGTAAAGTTGGGGGAGACAGCCTACCTGCGGGCAGCGACGGCGGCCGGGCCTCTGGCATAAAGACCGGTCCTGTTGCTCAGAAGGGTAAGGAAAAGAAGAGGAGGGCAATTGTAATAGGGGACTCTATAGTCAGGGGTTCGGATAGGCGATTCGGTGGACGCAGACAGGAGACCCGGATGGTAGTTTGCCTCCCTGGTGCCAGGGTCAGGGATGTGTCTGAACGTGTCCAAGAAAACCTGAAATGGGAGGGAGAGGAGCCTGAGGTTGTGGTACATATAGGTACCAACGACATAGGTAAAAAAAGAGAAGAGGTCTTGAAAGGAGAATTTAGGGAGTTAGGTAGAGAGTTAAGGAGAAGGACTGCAAAGCTAACAATCTCAGGATTACTGCCTGTGCCACGCGACAGTGAGAGTAGGAATGGAGCGAGGTGGAGGATAAATGTGTGGATGAGGGACTGGTGCAGTGGGTATGGATTCAAGTTTCTGGATCATTGGGACCTCTTTTGGGGAAGGTGCGACCTGTACAGAAAGGACGGTTTGCACTTGAACTCAAGGCGGACCAATATCCTGGCGGAGAGATTTGCAAAGGCTACTGGGGAGACTTTAAACTAATATGGTTGGGGGGAGGGACTCAAATTGGGAAAGCTAGCAGTCAGTGTGTGAGGCAGGAGGCAGAGAATGGTAGCACTCTGACCCAAAATGTAGGGGAGAGAGAAGAAAAAGACAATAAACAGAGAATAAGAGAGGGTGGATGTCTTAAATGTGTATATTTTAATGCTAGGAGCATTGTAAGAACGGTGGATGAACTCAGAGCCTGGATTGACACCTGGAAGTATGATGTTGTGGTGATCAGTGAAACATGGTTGCAGGAGGGCTGTGATTGGAAACTAAATATTCCAGGATTTCGTTGCTTCAGGTGTGATAGAATTGGAGGGGCAAGAGGTGGACGTGTTGCATTGCTTATCAGGGAAGATATTACAGCAGTGCTTTGGCAGGATAGATTAGAGGGCTCGTCTAGGGAGGCCATTTGGGTGGAACTGAGAAATGGGAAAGGGGTAGCAACACTTATAGGGGTGTATTATAGACCGCCAAATGGGGAGCGAGAATTGGAAGAGCAAATATGTAAGGAGATTGCAGATATTAGTAGTAAGCACAAGGTAGTGATTTTAGGAGATTTCAATTTTCCACACATAGACTGGGAAACACATTCTGTAAATGGGCTGGATGGGTTGGAGTTTGTAAAATGTGTGCAGGATAGTTTTTTGCAGCAATACATAGAAGTACCTACTAGAGAAGGGGCGGTGCTGGACCTCCTGTTAGGAAATGAGACGGGTCAGGTGGCAGAGGTATGCGTTGGGGTACAGTTCGGGACCAGTGATCACAATACCATTAGTTTCAATATAATTATGGAGAGGGTCAGAACCGGACCTAGGGTTGAGATTTTTGATTGGAGAAAGGCTAACTTTGAGGAGATGCGAAAGGATTTAAAAGGAGTAAATTGGGACATTTTGTTTTATGGGAAAGATGTGGAAGAGAAATGGAATACATTTAAAGGTGAAATTTTAAGAGTACAGAATCTTTATGTCCCTGTTCGGTTGAAAGGAAATAGTAAAAATTGGAAAGAGCCATGGTTTTCAAGGGAAATTGGACACTTGGTTCGGAAAAAGTGGGAGATCTACAATAATTATAGGCAGCATGGAGTAAATGAGGTGCTTGAGGAGTATAAAGAATGTAAAAAGAATCTTAAGAAAGAAATTAGAAAAGCTAAAAGAAGATATGAGGTTGCTTTGGCAAGTAAGGTGAAAGTAAATCCAATGGGTTTCTACAGCTATATTAATAGCAATAGGATAACGAGGGATAAAATTGGTCCATTAGAGAGTCAGAGTGGACAGCTATCTGCAGAGCCAAAAGAGATGGGGAAGATATTGAACAATTTCTTTTCTTTGGTATTCACCAAGGAGAAGGATATTGAATTATGTGAGGTAAGGGAAACAAGTAGAGTAGCTATGGAAACTATGAGGATCAAAGAAGAGGAAGTACTGACACTTTTGAAAAATATATAAGTGGATAAGTCTCCAGGTCCGGACAGGATATTCCCTAGGACATTGAGGGAAGTTAGTGTAGAAATAGCAGGGGCTATGGCAGAAATATTTCAAATGTCATTAGAAACGGGAATAGTACCGGAGGATTGGCGTACTGCGCATGTTGTTCCATTGTTTAAAAAGGGGTCAAAGAGTAAACCTAGCAATTATAGACCTGTTAATTTGACGTCAGTGGTGGGAAAATTAATGGAAAGGATACTTATAGATAATATATATAAACATCTGGATAAACAGGGTCTGATTAGGAACAGTCAACATGTATTTGTGCCTGGAAGGTCATGTTTGACTAATCTTCTTGAATTTTTGTGAAGAGGTTACTCGGGAAATTGATGACGGTAAAGCAGTGGATGGTGTATATATGGACTTCAGTAAGGCCTTTGACAAGGTTCCTCATGGAAGGTTGGTTAAGAAGGTTCAATGGTTGGATATTAATGGTGGAGTAGCAAGATGGATTCAACAGTGGCTGAATGGGAGATGCCAGAGAGAAATGGTGGAAGGTTGTTTGTCAGGTTGGACGCCAGTGACTAGTGGGGTGCCACAGGGATCTGTGTTGGGTCCACTGTTGTTTGTCATGTACATCAATGATCTGGATGATGGTGGTAAATTGGATTAATAAGTATGCAGATGATACTAAGATAGGTGGGGTTGTGGATATTGAAGTAGATTTTCAAAGTCTACAGAGAGATTTATGCCAGTTGGAAGAGTGGACTGAAAGATGGCAGATGGAGTTTAATGCTGATAAGTGTGAGGTGCTACATCTTGGCAGGACAAATCAAAATAGGACGTACATGGTAAATGGTAGGGAATTGAAGAATGCAGGTGAAAAGAGGGATCTGGGAATAACAGTGCACAGTTCCCTGAAAGTGGAATCTCATGTAGATAGGGTGGTAAAGAAAGCTTTTGGTGTGCTGGCCTTTATAAATCAGAGCATTGAGTATAGAAGTTGGGATGTAATGTTAAAATTGTACAAGGCATTGGTGAGGCCAATTCTGGATTATGGGGTACAATTTTGGTCGCCTAATTATAGGAAGGATGTCAACAAAATAGATAGAGTACAGAGGAGATTTACTAGAATGTTGCCTGGGTTTCAGCAACTAAGTTACAGAGAAAGGTTGAACAAGTTAGGGCTTTATTCTTTGGAGCGCAGAAGGTTAAGGGGGGACTTGATAGAGGTCTTTAAAATGATGAGAGGGATAGACAGAGTTGACGTGGATAAGCTTTTCCCACTGAGAGTAGGGAAGTTTCAAACAAGGGGACATGACTTGAGAATTAAGGGACAGAAGTTTAGGGGTAACATGAGGGGGAACCTCTTTACTCAGAGAGTGGTGGCTGTGTGGAATGAGCTTCCAGTGAAGGTTGTGGAGGCAGGTTCTTTTTTATCATTTAAAAATAAATTGGATAGTTATATGGACTGGAAAGGAATGGAGGGTTATGGTCTGAGCGCAGGTATATGGGACTAGGGGAGAATACGTGTTCGGCACGGACTAGAAGGGTCGAGATGGCCTGTTTCCGTGCTGAAATTGTTATATGGTTATATGGTTATATATTATAAGGTGCAGGAGTAGGCCATTCGGCCCTTCAAGCCTGCACCGCCATTCAATATGATCATGGCTGATCATCCAACTCAGTATCCTGTACCTGCCTTCTGTCCATACCCCCTGATCCCTTTAGCCACAAGGGCCTCATTTAACTCCCTCTTAAACATAGCCCATGATATTATATCTATATATATATTAGAAGCTTTAAGCATGGTTAGAGTCACATGCTGCAGGCAGATGTTTTAATGAACAAATACACTTTTGTGTCTCTTTATTAAACGACTCTAAAGGCATTGTTAAAGTTTATAGAGCCAATCCAAAGCAAGTACGTGATGAATGGTGTGTGAATAATTGGCCTACTCCTGCACCTTTATTCTTCTATGTTTCTAAACAGCAAATGTAAACTTTCTTTATTAACAATAAGTGATGCAGAGAAAGGGGAGTTTAGAATGGTTGTCACCCAGCACGGAAACAGGCCCTTCAGCCCAACTTGCCCCATGCCCACCAACATGTCCCATCTACACTAGTCACAGAGTCACGGAAACAGGCCCTTCAGCCCAACTTGCCCCATGCCCACCAACATGTCCCATCTACACTAGTCACAGAGTCACGGAAACAGGCCCTTCAGCCCAACTTGCCCCATGCCCACCAACATGTCCCATCTACACTAGTCACAGAGTCACGGAAACAGGCCCTTCAGCCCAACTTGCACCATGCCCACCAACATGTCCCATCTACACTAGTCACAGAGTCACGGAAACAGGCCCTTCAGCCCAACTTGCCCCATGCCCACCAACATGTCCCATCTACACCAGTCACAGAGTCACCCAGCACAGAAACAGGCCCTTCAGCCCAACTGGCCCACACTGGCCAACATGTCCCATCTACACTAGTCACAGAGTCACGGAAACAGGCCCTTCAGCCCAACTTGCCCCATGCCCACCGACATGTCCCATCTACACCAATCACAGTCACCCAGCACAGACACAGGCCCTTCAGCCCAACATTGCCCCATCTACACTAGTCCCACCTGCCCGTGTTTGGCCCATATCGCTCCAAACCTGTCCTATCCATGTTTCTGTCCAAGTGTTGTGATAGTCCCAGCCTCAACTACCTGTGACTACTTTCGGTAGGGGACGCTGCACTGGCAGCAGCCTGTCGGCAGCGTGTCCGTCTTTTTTCAACTTTTTTTATTTTTTTAGTATGTTTAAAAGTGTGTTTTTAATGTTTCTTTGTGTGTTATGTGTGGGGGTGGTGTGTGGGGGGTAAGGGGGAAACCGTTTCGGCCGCCTCTTCCATGGAGAGGCGACTTTTTCAGGTCGCCTCCCCCGTGGCCTAACATCAAGGATCGGCGCCGACTTTCCCGGAGACGCGCCCGGAGCTTCAGCGGCGGGCACAGCGTGGACTCTCGGCGCGGAGCGGGTGAGACCTCGCTGGAGGGGAGCGCTCCGTTACGCTGGCCCGCGGCAGCCGGCAGCCTGAAACCGCAGTCTGCAGAACTCCAGCTGGTGCGGCGTCTACAGCCCGGGATCTCACGTGGAGGACCCGGGGGAAGAAGAAGCTTCCACCGCCGGCCCGCGGCCGTCTTCTACCGCGGGTGCGGCATGGACTTATCATCTCCCCTGGAGGGGAGCTTCGACCGCCGGCCCTGCAGACTGCGGTGCTTCCGGCTGCGGCACGGCAGGTACTTTAAAACTTTGACCGCCGGCCTGCGGCCTACACCAGCCTGAAGCCGCGGTCTCTGGTTGGGAAGAGCCGATCCTGGACTCAACTTGACTTTGACTTTGGCCCTTACCATCTGGACGCCCGCAGCAACGGCTGTGGAGGGTGGTGGTCCCGACCACGGAGGAAAATGGAGGAGGACTGGCCAAGCTCTGTGCCTTCCACCACAGTGATGAATGCTGTGGTGGATGTTTGTGTAAATTTTTTATTGTGGTTGTGTTCTTTATTATTGTACCGCTGCTGGCAACCCAAATACCACCGACCTTGGTTGTGTGGCAATTAAATTATTTCAATTTCAATTTCAATTTCAATTTCAACTACCTCCTCCGGCAGCTCGTTCTATACATCCACCAACCTCTGTGTGGAAATGTTTCCCCTTAGGTTAACATTCTCAATGTGAACAATTTGTGAACCAGCGAGCTGGTGTGGAATAAAAATTTGAATCATGGATAGAAAAATAACAAAAAATGTGTTGGCACGGTGGTGCAGCGGTAGAGTTGCTGCCTCACAGCTCAAGAGAACCGGGTTCCATCCTGACTACGGGTGCTGTCTGTACAAAGTGCGTACGTTCTCTCCATGACCTGCGTGGGTTTTCTCCGTGTGCTCCGGTTTCATCCCACACTCCAAAGACATGCGGGGTTTGTAGGTTAATTGCTTTTGGTAATTCAGTAATTGTAAAACTGTCCCTAGTGTATCGTTGGTCTGTACGGACTCTGGCCGAAGGGCCTGTTTCCGTGCTGTATATCTAAACTAAACTAAAAATATGTTTCCACTAGTGGGAGAGTCTAGGACTAGAGGGCACAGCCTCAGAATTAAAGGGTGTTCCTTTAGGAAGGATATGAGGAGGAATTTATTTCGCCAGAGGGTAGTGAATCTGTGGGATTCATTGCCACATACGGCGATGGAGGCCACAAGTCAGTGGATATATTTAAGGCTGAGATAGATTGATTCTTGATTAGTGCGGGTGTCAGGGGTTATGGGCAGGAGAATGGGGTTGGGAGGTAGATTGACCTCCAACATAACCCTCTCTCTCTGTTCCTCCTCCCACCCGAATTCTCCCACTATTTCCACTGTCCTGATTACTTTTACTGAATGTTACACCTCGTTTTCCCTTCCCCTTTTTACAAGAATGTTGCCAGGACTCGAGGGTGTGAGCTGCAGGGAGAGGTTGAGTAGGCTGGGTCTCTATTCCATGGAGCGCAGGAGAATGAGGGGTGATCTTATAGAGGTGTATACAATCATGAGAGGTTTCGATCGGGTAGACGCACAGAGTCTCTTGCCCACAGTAGGGGAATTGAGGACCAGGGGACATAGGTTCAAGGTGAAGGGGAAAAGATTTAATAGGAATCTGAGGGGTAACTTTTTCACACAAAGGGTGGTGGGTGTACGGAACAAGCTGCCGGAGGAGGTAGTTGAGGCTGGGACTATCCCAACATTTAAGACACTGTTAGACAGGTACATGGATAGGACAGGTTTGGAGGGATATGGACCAAACGCAGGCAGGTGGGACATGTGTAGATGGGACATGTTGGGCGGTGTGGGCAATTTGGGCTGAAGGGCCTGTTTCCCTGCTCTATGACTATGAGCTCTCAATTTCACACCTTACCCTTTCACCATATCTCTGTGTCTCCCTCTCCCATGATTTTGTCTGAAGGGTCTCGACCTGAAACGTCACCTATCCATGTTCTCCACAGATGCTGCCTGACCCGTTGAGTTACTCCAGCACTCTGTGAAACG